>NC_041382.1:753314210-753328040 GCF_002162155.2 Triticum dicoccoides
ATATATGCATAACGTGTACAATATGTAGCATCGTAAAATACCAGCAAACGAAAAAGAATTAAATGGAAAACACAAAATTAAATGAAAAAGAAATCATAAACCTAAAATCCCCCAACCTTTTAATACCGGTTGGTGTCACCAACCGATACTAAAGGGCTCCCTGCCCCCGGAGCTGGCTCGTGCCACGTGGTTGCCCTTCAACACCGGTTCGTGCTGAACCGGTACTAAAGGGGATGGGGGACCTTTAG
Organism: Triticum dicoccoides; assembly: GCF_002162155.2. Lineage (NCBI taxonomy): Eukaryota > Viridiplantae > Streptophyta > Magnoliopsida > Poales > Poaceae > Triticum > Triticum dicoccoides. Next base: position 753,314,459 of record NC_041382.1, read on the forward strand.
TGCCCACACTTTAGTGCCGGTTACCGAACCGGCACTAAAGGGCCTTACAAACCGGTACTATTGCCCGATTCTGCACTAGTGTATGAAGACTTTCCCGGCCACAACATACAATATTAGACCGGCTCTGGGATGGAGCGGCAACAGCGGCGCGCCTCGACTCGTTCTGGATATTAAGTTTGTTTGGCTCACTAAGAATTGGATTGTACTTTCATTAGTTTTTGAAATGTGAAGTCTTCGATATAAATCTAGAGCCGTATATTCAAGAAAAAGAAAAAAAACAATAACAATATGTGTTTCTGCCCTAGCGCTAAAATAGAATGGTAACCACTATCGTCCGTCGTGCCTATGGATGCAAGCGGCAGCCTTCTTCATCCGGGGAAACCAATCAATTACTACCTCCGATCCAAAATATAAGATTATTTTGGATACCACAATAGTGTCAAAAATGATCTTGTATTTGGAGACGGAGGGAGTAATTTACAATTTCCTAATCATATACCTACTATTAACACTATATTTATACTATGGTAGTGTCTGCTAACCCACCTCGCTTGCATCCCGTGTCACGCCTTCGCTACACGACACCTAAGCTATGACAAAAACATCGACACCATGCTTGGAATAGCATTCGACGCAACCATGCGAAAGAGTTGCACAGAATGAACTCGATTAGAACCCTCTGATCGCTACGGGTGCGTTAGTGAGGATGTTAGGTCATTTTCTTAGCGGTACGTAGCTAGCGGTTAAAAAACTTCTGGATCCATCACCCGGAGACGCGCAAAGGACACATACCATCGACGCAGACCGTCTATTGCAGCCATGGATTTCACGCATGTCACTCGGAGTAGCTGCCAACCTTTCATGGCCGTTTAGTTGCTAACCAATCAAGGCAGCTGGACAAATTGAAGGAAAATAATCCTCCACCGGCAGGCATCCTTTGGATCCACACATATAGCGAACTGGCGATCGACACGATCACTGCAGTTAACTAAGCCGACGTGATACCTCTGTTTGGTTTGTTCACTGAGTAGCACTACTGCTGTTTGGGTTTATTAGGCCTCTTTGTATTTTCGGTTTAAATTTTGACCACAAATTTGATTTGCAAAATATAAATGGCATGTACCAATATACTGTTGGATTTGTGTTGGAATGAAGTTTTCAATGATTCCCTTTTTTTGTACATATAGCAAATATTTTATAATACGTAAATGTATGGTCAAATTTTGACACAAAATGTGAGGTAGTGGCCAAATAAATCCGGATGAAGGGAGTAGTACAACTAGTTAGTAAAACGATTTGGAAACAAACTGTCAGCCACCATTACTTTCTACTAAACTCCAAAAGGACATGAACTAAATGAATGTATGTGCGTATGTATGAGCGTCTTCGTCAGTATTACTGTGTTAAAATAAAGGACTAGAAGCGTGACATGACCTGTAGCTGTGTAGAGATTCGATCACCGTCAAGGCTTATTTGTGGTTGCGTCCTTTCTGTCGATCATCCGGGACATCCAAGCCGCGTGCGCTTGGCCACAGTACGTATTCGGTATTTTCTCAGTTTCAAAATAGTTGAGGTTCTAGATCATCATAAGTCAAACTTCAATAAGTTTGCCGAGTCTTTAGAAACATTAAATCTATAAAACCAAATTTATTATGAAATATATTTTAACATTATATGTTTGGAATTTTAGATCTTTGCTACAGATTTGATTCAACATAGAAACAATGACTGAATAAAATCCTAAGATATGGATTATTTGGAACGGACTGAGTATATAAGTTTCAAATTCCATTGCCAGCTTTTGTGTCAGAAGATTGTGTCCATAAAGAATTTTCATTTTTCCCAATAAAAGCGGTATATTAATATCGAGAAGATATCAATTACACCCATCTCTACACTGACATGACTCATGACCTACTCAAAACATTTAAGATGTACACAAACAAATTATTACGGAAGAAAAAATAAAGCAACCAGAAAAACAACAAACAACAGCAACAAGCATCAATGATGGCAGCCTAGGTGAGATGATAGGTGATCCACCAACGACATCTCGAGGAAGGGAAAGACGAAAGACCACGAGCAGCACCATGCTAGATCCAACCACCGTGGACAGATCAGGGTTTTCACCATGGAGAGAAGTCTAAGTAAACTCCATGCAACGCTCTCAACAAGGGAACAATGTGTGAACGACATCATTGTCAGGTTCAACCAATGAAGGACGGGCCTAGAGTTTTCACCCTAGAAGTCGAGTTCGTGCACTCACAAAGCACCACCTAACCAACGTCACCTTGTACTGTGACCACATGCCGATCCATCATCACACAACCATGCAGACACAGTCCTGGTGGGCCTAGCCACCAATCTAGAGCCCCCGTAATACATCTGGCCAAGCAGCGCATAGGGACACCTGCCATCTCCACCAATCCCAAGTCGCTGGGAGTCCGTATTGCCCATGTAGCCAAATTTTGGCCAATCATACGCCATCTTGGGCCATGTCGAACACTCGAAACCTTTGCACTAAGTGGGAGACGTCTAATCACTGGAGCATGCCACCGGGAACCTCAAATACAGAGGCTAAAGCCCACCGACCATGCGCCCCTTAGATATAGTAAGCAGCATGGGGTCATGCCACTAGGAGAGAAATAACCATGCACGCAATTGCGCCAGTCTGTAAATCGCCTCTATACAAGAACCAGGAAGATGCACCGCTAGTAACAGGAACCAGAAAATCTCACCGTCGCCGCAAATCATCATCTTCGTCATTGACGCCATGACCGCCCACCTCGCCGCCCTCGTAGTCGTTGCGGCATGGCCATCGCTGAGATGTCTGATACGTCTCCAATGTATCTATAATTTTTGATTGCTCCATACTATATTATCTACTGTTTTGGACATTATTGGGCTTTATTATCCACTTTTATATTATTTTTGGGACTAACCTATTAACCAGAGACCCAACCCAGAATTGCTGTTTTTTTGCCTATTTTAGAGTTTCGAAGAAAAGGAATATCAAACGGAGTCCAAACGGAATGAAACCTTTGGGAACGTGATTTTCTCATCGAACATGATCCAGGAGACTTGGACCCTACGTCAAGAAACAAAGGAGAAAGCCACGAGGTAGGGGGCACGCCTACCCCCCCAGGCGCACCCTCCACCCTCATGGGCCCCCTGTAGCTCCATCGACGTACTCCTTCCTCCTATATATACCTATGTACCCCCAAACGATCAGATACGGAGTTAAAACCCTAATTCCACTGCCGCAACCTTGGGGCCTGTTCCGGAGCTCCGCCGGAGGGGGCATCCATCACGGAGGGCTTCTACATCAACACCATAGCCTCTCCGATGAAGTGTGAGTAGTTTACCTCAGACCTGTGGGTCCATAGTTATTAGCTAGATGGCTTCTTCTCTCTTTTTGGATCTCAATACAATGTTCTTCCCCTCTCTTGTGGAGATCTATTCGATGTAATCTTCTTTTTGCGGTGTGTTTGTTGAGACAGATGAATTGTGGGTTTATGATCAAGTTTATCTATGAACAATATTTGAATCTTCTCTGAATTCTTTTATGTATGATTGGTTATCTTTGCAAGTCTCTTCGAATTATCAGTTTGGTTTGGCCTACTAGATTGATCTTTCTTGCAATGGGAGAAGTGCTTAGCTTTGGGTTCAATCTTGCGGTGTCCTTTCCAAGTGACAGTAGGGGAAGCAAGGCACGTATTGTATTGTTGCCATCAAGGATAACAAGATGGGTTTTTTATCATATTGCATGAATTTATCCCTTTACATCATGTCATCTTGCTTAAGGCGTTACTCTGTTTTGATGAACTTAATACTCTAGATGCATGCTGGATAGCGGTCGATGAGTGGAGTAATAGTAGTAGATGCAGGCGGGAGTCGGTCTACTTGTCTCAGACGTGATGCCTATATACATGATCATACTTAGATATTCTCATAATATGCTCAATTCTGTCAATTGCTCAACAGTAATTCGTTCACCCATCGTAAAATACTTATGCTCTTGAGAGAAGCCACTAGTGAAACCTATGGCCCCCGGGTCTATCTTCATCATATTAATCTTCCAATACTTTGTTATTTCCTTTGCTTTTTTACTTTGCTTTTATTTTACTTTGCATCTTTATCACAAAAATACCAAAAATATTATCTTATCATATCTACCAGATCTCACTCTCGTAAGTGACCGTGAAGGGATTGGCAACCCCTTATCACGTTGGTTGCGAGGAGTTATTTGTTTTGTGCAGGTACTATGGACGCGCGCGCAACCTCCTACTGGATTGATACCTTGGTTCTCAAAAACTGAGGGAAATACTTACGCTACTTTGCTGCATCATCCTTTCCTCTTCAAGGAAATCCAACGCAGTGCTCAAGAGGTAGCAATGTCCCGAGGCCACCACCTCCATGTATGACCTTCACAGACATGCTCATTGTTCTTGGCCCCCGCAACGCTCCAGCCGCGAGGCCTACTATAGTGGAAGCCTTGCTTTGCTCGCCGGCTTCCTCAAGTGATGGCGAGGTGGATGTGAAGAGGAGAAGATGAGGGCGGTGGCTAGGGTTTCACTCAATAGCCCCTCGAAGCAGTTAGGCGTCTCTATTTCCTAAAGCAAAAAGATATTTCTTCCCCTTTGATTAATGAAACCATGGTAGGAGTCAGTTTACAATACAACCATCATGCTCGAACATCAGGTATAATTTCTAAGAAAGAGTTGCAAACTGAACAAAAGAAAATCAAAAACACCCATAACTACAAACATTTTAACTGGAATATGACATAATCAAAACATCATAGGCACACTATTATAGGAACCACTTATAACATTTTCCTTATTAGTGGCGAGCCAACAAACTGGCTTGCCACTGGTAATATGGGAAAATACCAGCGGCGCATGATGAACCCACACCACTAATTACATCATTCTAGTGGGGTGCGGTTTGAGACAAACGCAACTAATAAGGTCCACCTAGAAGCATGCCAGGCATAATTTACTAGTGGTGTGTGCTTCCAGCCCCATGCCACTAATGATCAACCTAGTAGCGGCGCACCGCATGACGATGTGTGCCACCAGTAATTAATTCTGGGCCTACATGCGGGCCCCGCTTACTTGCGTCCTTTGACTTCCATGGCACGCCACTAGTATTGGTTGTAGTAGTGGCGTGACGCGTGTTCTATTGCGACAGGACATTATTATATGAGATGTGGGCCTGACTTTCTTGTGGCGTGCCCTTTCTACTGCATGTTGCCAGTGTTGGGATTGTTAGTGGTGCGCAACACTTTAGGTATGCCACTAATTGCTACAAGAGGCAAACCCACTATGCACAACATGTGAGGCTACACTTACTTCTTCTCCCTTCCATCTCACTCACTTCTTCCTCCCTATCCCTCTCCCTCCCATGCTCCTTTCTCCTAAATAATCTTTCCAACCCCATTGTCGCACAATTTTAGACCTAGCTAACTAATTACCCTAGATCTAGCCATATAGCTACGTTGCTCCTTCACCCTCTCCCACATGCACTAAATTAACTGTCTCCCTATCATGCATAGAGCCTCACTCTGGTTCGATGGTGTAGCTCAGATGGTATGACCCTCTCTCTTTTTGGTGAGTGTGCCCTTCTTGAATAAAATGGAATTTGTGGTATTATTTGTGGAAATGCATATATGTTTGAGACACTGAACATTTGTATTCGGTCATGAAGCTGGTATTACATCGAGATGAGCGACTTTTGTCCGGCCATCGATCCAAGGAAACAACTATAGTTGGTCAATGCATGATTTGCTTTTTGGCGATATATGCATGAGTGGCCAATGCAAGCATGGCACTAATATCCAGTCCACATAAGGCATGTCCCTTATCGTGTATCCTCTCGACCATGATGATGTTAGAGTTGGGGAACGTAGTAATTTCAAAAACATTCCTACGCACACGCAAGATCATGGTGATGCATAGCAACGAGAGGGGAGAGTGTTGTCTACGTACCCTCGTAGACCGACAGCGGAAGCGTTATGACAACGCGGTTGATGTAGTCGTACGTCTTCACGGCCCGACCGATCAAGCACCGAAACTACGGCACCTCCGAGTTCTAGCACACGTTCAGCTCGATGACGATCCCCGGACTCCGATCCAACAAAGTGTTGGGGAAGAGTTCCGTCAGCATGACGGCGTGGTGACGATCTTGATGTTCTACCGTCACAGGGCTTCGCCTAAGCACCGCTACAATATTATCGAGGATTATGATGGAGGGGGGCACTGCACACGGCTAAGAGAATGATCACCAAGATCAACTTGTGTGTCTAGAGGTGCCCCCCTGCCCCCGTATATAAAGGAGCAAGGGGGAGGGGCAGCCGGCCAGGAGGAGGCGCGCCAGGGAGGAGTCCTACTCCTACCGGGAGTAGGACTCCCTCCTTTTCCTTGTCGAACTAGGAGAGGGGGAAGGAAGGGAGAGAGGAGAGGAAGGAAAGGGGGGGCGCCGCCCCCCCTCCTTGTCCAATTCGGACTAGAGGGGGAGGGGGCGCGCGGCCTGCCCTGGCCGCCCCTCCTCTTCTCCACTTTGTGCCCATGAGGCCCATTAACCCGGGGGGGGGGGTTCCGGTAACCCCCTGGTACTCCAGTTTTATCCGAAACTTCTCCGGAACACTTCTGGTGTCCGAATATAGCCGTCCAATATATCAATCTTTATGTCTCGACCATTTCGAGACTCATCGTCATGTCCGTGATCACATCCGGGACTCCGAACAATCTTCGGTACATCAAAATATATAAACTCATAATGAAACTGTCATCGTAACGTTAAGCGTGCGGATCCTACGGGTTCGAGAACAATGTAGACATGACCGAGACACGTCTCCAGTCAATAACCAATAGCGGCACCTGGATGCTCATATTGGCTCCTACATATTCTACGAAGATCTTTATCGGTCAGACCGCATAACAACATACGTTGTTCCCTTTGTCATTTGTATGTTACTTGCCCGAGATTCGATCGTCGGTATCTCAATACCTAGTTCAATCTCGTTACCGGCAAGTCTCTTTACTCGTTTCATAATACATCATCTCGCAACTAACTCATTAGTTGCAATGCTTGCAAGGCTTATGTGATGTGCATTACCGAGAGGGCCCAGAGATACCTCTCCGACAATCGGAGTGACAAATCCTAATCTCGAAATCCGCCAACCCAACATGTACCTTTGGAGACACCTGTAGAGCTCCTTTATAATCACCCAGTTATGTTGTGACGTTTGGTAGCACACAAAGTGTTCCTCCGGCAAATGGGAGTTGCATAATCTCATAGTCATAGGAACATGTATAAATCATGAAGAAAGCAATAGCAACATACTAAACGATCGGGTGCTAAGCTAATGGAATGGGTCATGTCAATCACATCATTCTCCTAATGATGTGATCCCGTTAATCAAATGACAACACATGTCTATGGTTAGGAAACATAAACATCTTCGATTAACGAGCTAGTCAAGTAGAGGCATACTAGTGACGTTTAGTTTGTCTATGTATTCACACAAGTATTATGTTTCCGGTTAATACAATTCTAGCATGAATAATAAACATTTATCATGATATAAGGAAGTAAAATAATAACTTTATTATTGCCTCTAGGGCATATTTCCTTCAGTCTCCCACTTGCACTAGAGTCAATAATCTAGATTACACAGTAATGATTCTAACACCCATGGAGCTTTGGTGCTGATCATGTTTTGCTCGTGGAAGAGGCTTAGTCAACAGGTCCGCTACATTCAGATCCGTATGTACCTTGCAAATCTCTATGTCTCCCACCTGGACTAGATCCCGAATGGAATTGAAGCGTCTCTTGATGTGCTTGGTTCTCTTGTGAAATCTGGATTCCTTTGCCAAGGCAATTGCACCAGTATTGTCACAAATGATTTTCATTGGACCCGATGCACTAGGTATGACACCTAGATCGGATATGAACTCCTTCATCCAGACTCCTTCATTTCCTGCTTTCGAAGCAGCTATGTACTCCGCTTCACAGGTAGATCCCGCCACAATGCTTTGTTTAGAACTGCACCAACTGACAGCTCCACCGTTTAATGTAAACACATATCCGGTTTGCGATTTAGAATCGTCCGGATCGGTGTCAAAGCTTGCATCAATGTAACCATTTACGATGAGCTCTTTGTCACCTCCATATACGAGAAACATATCCTTAGTCCTTTTCAGGTATTTCAGGATGTTCTTGACCGCTGTCCAGTGATCTACTCCTGGATTACTTTGGTACCTCCCTGCTAGACTTATAGCAAGACACACATCAGGTATGGTACACAGCATTGCATACATGATAGAGCCTATGGCTGAAGCATAGGGAACATCTTTCATTTTCTCTCTATCTTCTGAAGTGGTCAGGCATTGAGTCTTACTCAATTTCACACCTTGTAACACAGGCAAGAATCCTTTCTTTGCTTGATCCCTTTTGAACTTCTTCAAAATTTTGTCAAGGTATGTGCTTTGTGAAAGTCCAATTAAGCGTCTTGATCTATCTCTATAGATCTTAATGCCCAATATGTAAGCAGCTTCACCGAGGTCTTTCATTGAAAAACTCTTATTCAAGAATCCCTTTATGCTATCGAGAAATTCTATATCATTTCCTATTAGTAATATGTCATCCACATATAATATCAGAAATGCTACAGAGCTCCCACTCATTTTCTTGTAAATACAGGCTTCTCCAAAAGTCTGTACAAACCCAAATGCTTTGATTACACTATCAAAGCGTTTATTCCAACTCCGAGAGGCTTGCACCAGTCCATAAATGGATCGCTGGAGCTTGCACACTTTGTTAGCTCCTTTTGGATCGACAAAACCTTTCGGCTGCATCATATACAACTCTTCTTCCAGAAATCCATTCAGGAATGCAGTTTTGACATCCATCTGCCAAATTTCATAATCATAAAATGCGGCAATTGCTAACATTATTCGGACAGACTTAAGCATCACTACGGGTGAGAAGGTCTCATCATAGTCAATCCCTTGAACTTGTCAAAAACCTTTTCCGACAAGTCGAGCTTTGTAGACAGTAACATTACTGTCAGCGTCAGTCTTCTTCTTGAAGATCCATTTATTCTCAATTGCTTGCCGATCATTGGGCAAGTCAACCAAAGTCCACACTTTGTTCTCATACATGGATCCCATCTCAGATTTCATGGCTTCAAGCCATTTTGCGGAATCTGGGCTCACCATCGCTTCTTCATAGTTCGTAGGTTCATCATGATCTAGTAGCATGACTTCCAGAACAGGATTACCGTACCACTCTGGTGCGGATCTTACTCTGGTTGATCTACGAGGTTTAGTAGAAACTTGTTCTGAAGTTTCATGATCATCGTCATTAGCTTCCTCACTAATTGGTGTAGGTGTCATAGAAACCGGTTTCTGTGATGTACTACTTTCCAATAAGGGAGCAGGTACAGTTACCTCATCAAGTTCTACTTTCCTCCCACTCACTTCTTTCGAGAGAAACTCCTTCTCTAGAAAGTTTCCGAATTTAGCAACAAAAGTCTTGCCTTCGGATCTGTGATAGAAGGTGTATTCAATAGTTTCCTTTGGATATCCTATGAAGACACATTTCTTCGATTTGGGTTCGGGCTTATCAGGTTGAAGCTTTTTCACATAAGCATCGCAGCCCCAAACTTGAAGAAACGGCAACTTTGGTTTCTTGCCAAACCATAGTTCATAAGGCGTCGTCTCAACGGATTTCGATGGTGCCCTATTTAACGTGAATGCAGCCGTCTCTAAAGCATAACCCCAAAACGATAGCGGTAAATCAGTAAGAGACATCATAGATCACACCATATCTAGTAAAGTACGATTACGACGTTCGGACACACCATTACGCTGTGGTGTTCCGGGTGGCGTGAGTTGTGAAACTATTCCGCATTGTTTCAAATGTACACCAAACTCGTAACTCAAATATTCTCCTCCACGATCAGATCGTAGAAACTTTATTTTCTTGTTACGATGATTTTCAACTTCACTCTGAAATTCATTGAACTTTTCAAATGTTTCAGACTTATGTTTCATTAAGTAGATATACCCATATCTGCTTAAGTCATCTGTGAAGGTGAGAAAATAACGATATCCGCCACGAGCCTCAACATTCATTGGACCACATACATCTGTATGTATGATTTCCAACAAATCTGTTGCTCTCTCCATAGTACCGGAGAACGGTGTTTTGGTCATCTTGCCCATAAGGCACGGTTCGCAAGTACCAAGTGATTCGTAATCAAGTGGTTCCAAAAGTCCATCAGTATGGAGTTTCTTCATGTGCTTTACACCGATATGACCCAAACGGCAGTGCCACTAATAAGTTGCACTATCATTATCAACTCTGCATCTTTTGGCTTCAACATTATGAATATGTGTGTCACTACTATCGAGATTTAATAAGAATAGACCACTCTTCAAGGGTGCATGACCATAAAAGATATTACCCATATAAATAGAACAACCATTATTCTCTAATTTAAATGAATAACCGTCTCGCATCAAACAAGATCCAGATATAATATTTATGCTCAAAGCTGGCACCAAATAACAATTATTTAGGTCTAATACTAATCCCGAAGGTAGATGTAGAGGTAGCGTGCCGACTGCGATCGCATCGACTTTGGAACCATTTCCCACGCGCATCGTCACCTCGTCCTTAGCCAATCTTCGTTTAACCCGTAGTCCCTATTTTGAGTTGCAAATATTAGCAACAGAACCAGTATCAAATATCCAGGTGCTACTGCGAGCATTAGTAAGGTACACATCAATAACATGTATATCACATATACCTTTGTTCACCTTGCCATCATTCTTATCCGCCAAATACTTGGGGCAGTTCCGCTTCCAGTGACCAGTCTGCTTGCAGTAGAAGCACTCAGTTTCAGGCTTAGGTCCAGACTTGGGTTTCTTCTCCTGAGCAGCAACTTGCTTGCCGTTCTTCTTGAAGTTCCCCTTCTTCTTCCCTTTGCCCCTTTTCTTGAAACTAGTGGTCTTGTTAACCATCAACACTTGATGCTCCTTCTTGATTTCTACCTCCACAGCTTTCAGCATTGCGAAGAGCTCGGGAACTGTCTTATCCATCCCTTGCATATTATAGTTCATCACGAAGCTCTCGTAGCTAGGTGGAAGTGATTGGAGAATTCTGTCAATGACGCAATCATCTGGAAGATTAACTCCCAATTGAATCAAGTGATTATTATACCCAGACATTTTGAGTATATGCTCACAGACAGAACTGTTCTCCTCCATCTTGCAGCTATAGAACTTATTGGAGACTTCATATCTCTCAATCCGGGCATTTGCTTGATATATTAACTTCAACTCTTGGAACATCTCATATGCTCCATGACGTTCAAAACATCGTTGAAGACCCGATTCTAAGCCGTAAAGCATGGCACATTGAACTATCGAGTAGTCATCAGCTTTGCTCTGCCAGACGTTCTTAACGTCGTCAGTTGCATCAATAGCAGGCCTGGCACCCAGCGGTGCTTCCAGGACGTAAGTCTTCTGTGTAGCAATGAGGATAATCCTCAAGTTACGGACCCAGTCCGTGTAATTGATACCATCATCTTTCAACTTTGCTTTCTCAAGGAACGCATTAAAATTCAACGGAACAACAGCACAGGCCATCTATCTACAATCAAGCATAAACAAGCAAGATACTATCAGGTACTAAGTTCATGATAAATTTAAGTTCAATTAATCATATTACTAAAGAACTCCCACTTAGATAGACATCCCTCTAATCCTCTAAGTGATCACATGATCCAAATCAACTAAACCATGTCCAATCATCACGTGAGATGGAGTAGTTTCATTGGTGAACATCACTATGTTGATCATATCTACTATATGATTCACGTTCGACCTTTCGGTCTCCGTGTTCCGAGGCCATATCTGTTATATGCTAGGCTCGTCAAGTTAAACCTGAGTATTCTGCGTGTGCAACTGTTTTGCACCCGTTGTATTTGAACGTAGAGCCTATCACACCCGATCATCACGTGGTGTCTCAGCACGAAGAACTTTCGCAATGGTGCATACTCAGGGAGAACACTTTTACTATGATAATTTAGTGAGGGATCATCTTATAATGCTACCGTCAATCAAAGCAATATAAGATGCATAAAAGATAAACATCACAGGCAATCAATATAAGTGATATGATATGGCCATCATCATCTTGTGCTTGTGATCTCCATCTTCGAAGCACCGTCATGATCACCATCGTCACCGGCGCGACACCTTGATATCCATCGTAGCATCATTGTTGTCTCGCCAATCTTATGCTTCTACGACTATCGCTACCGCTTAGTGATAAAGTAAAGCATTACAGGGCGATTGCATTGCATACAATAAAGCGACAACCATATGGCTCCATCCAGTTGCCGATAACTCAGTTACAAAACAGGATCATCTCATACAATAAAATTTAGCATCACGTCTTGACCATATCACATCACAACATGCCCTGCAAAAATAAGTTAGACGTCCTCTACTTTGTTTGTTGCAAGTTTTACGTGGCTGCTACGGGCTTAAGCAAGAACCAATCTTACCTACGCATCAAAAACCACAACAATAGTTTGTCAAGTTGGTGCTGTTTTAACCTTCGCAAGGACCGGGCATAGCCACACTCGGTTCAACTAAAGTTGGAGAAACTGACACCCGCCAGCCACATGTGTGCAAAGCACGTCGGTAGAACCAGTCTCGCGTAACCGTACGCGTAATGTCGGTCCGGGCCGCTTCATCCAACAATACCGCCGAACCAAAGTATGACATGCTGGTAAGCAGTATGACTTATATCGCCCACAACTCACTTGTGTTCTACTCGTGCAAATAACATCAACACATAAAACCTGGCTCGGATGCCACTGTTGGGGAACGTAGTAATTTCAAAAAATTTCCTACGCACACGCAAGATCATGGTGATGCATAGCAACGAGAGGGGAGAGTGTTGTCTACGTACCCTCATAGACCGACAGCGGAAGCGTTATGACAACGCTGTTGATGTAGTCGTACGTCTTCACGGCCCGACCGATCAAGCACCGAAACTACGGCACCTCCGAGTTCTAGCACACGTTCAGCTCGATGACGATCCCCGGACTCCGATCCAGCAAAGTGTCGGGGAAGAGTTCCGTCGGCACGACGGCGTGGTGACGGTCTTGATGTTCTACTGTCGCAGGGCTTCGCCTAAGCACCGCTACAATATTATTGAGGATTATGATGGAGGGGGGCACCGCACATGGCTAAGAGAACGATCACCAAGATCAACTTGTGTGTCTAGAGGTGACCCCCCTGCCCCCGTATATAAAGGAGCAAGGGGGAGGGGCGGCCGGCCAGGAGGAGGCGTGCCAGGGAGGAGTCCTACTCCTACCGGGAGTAGGACTCCCTCCTTTTCCTTGTCCAACTAGGAGAGGGGGAAGGAAGGGAGAGAGGAGAGGAAGGAAAGGGGTGGGCGCCGCCCCCCCCCCTCCTTGTCCAATTCGGACTAGAGGGGGAGGGGGCGCGCGGCCTGCCCTGGCCGCCCCTCCTCTTTTCCACTTTGGGCCCATGAG
>NC_041382.1:753328263-753331931 GCF_002162155.2 Triticum dicoccoides
CGGTAACCCCCCGGTACTTCGGTTTTATCTGAAACTTCTCCGAAACACTTCCGGAGTCCGAATATAGCCGTCCAATATATCAATCTTTATGTCTCGACCATTTCGAGACTCCTCGTCCTGTCCGTGATCACATCCGGGACTCCGAACAATCTTCGGTACATCAAAATATATAAAATCATAATGAAACTGTCATCGTAACGTTAAGCGTGCGGACCCTACGAGTTCGAGAACAATGTAGACATGACCAAGACACGTCTCCAGTCAATAACCAATAGCGGAACCTGGATGCTCATATTGGCTCCTACATATTCTACGAAGATCTTTATCGGTCAGACCGCATAACAACACATTGTTCCCTTTGTCATCGGTATGTTACTTGCCCGAGATTCGATCGTCGGTATCTCAATACCTAGTTCAATCTCGTTATCGGCAAGTCTCTTTACTCGTTTCGTAATACATCATCTCGCAACTAACTCATTAGTTGCAATCCTTGCAAGGCTTCTGTGATGTGCATTACCGAGAGGGCCCAGAGATACCTCTTCGACAATCAGAGTGACAAATCCTAATCTCGAAATACGCCAACCCAACATGTACCTTTGGAGACACCTGTAGAGCTCCTTTATAATCACCCAGTTACGTTGTGACGTTTGGTAGCACACAAAGTGTTCCTCCGGCAAACGGGAGTTGCATAATCTCATAGTCATAGGAACATGTATAAGTCATGAAGAAAGCAATAGCAACATACTAAACGATCGGGTGCTAAGCTAATGGAATGGGTCATGTCAATCACATCAATCTCCTAATGATGTGATCCCGTTAATCAAATGACAACACATGTCTATGGTTAGGAAACATAACCATCTTCGATTAATGAGCTAGTCAAGTAGAGGCATACCAGTGACGTTTAGTTTGTCTATGTATTCGCACAAGTATTATGTTTCCGGTTAATACAATTCTAGCATCAATAATAAACATTTATCATGATATAAGAAAATAAAATAATAACTTTATTATTGCCTCTAGGGCATATTTCCTTCAGTTAGAGCATCTCCAATGGATGGATCATGTAAAATAGGCTGGGGCCACTTTTCACATCACAAGAGGGTAAAAACGCCGCTTCAGTAGATGATGCAGATGCAAACATATTTACTCGAGGGATAGGGCGTGATGTAAAATTTGCACCAAGCGATGCAAAAATTTGCATCAGTTGGGCAACTCGAGCAAATTTTGCATCACCAGGGAGAACATCTCCAATGGATGATGTAAAATAGATCGGGACCACTTTTTACATCACAAGAGGGTAAAAAGTAAAAACGTTGCTCCAATAGTTGATGCAGATGCAAATATATTTACTCGTGGGATAGGGCGTGATGTAGAATTTGCACCAAGTGATGCAAATTTGCATCAGTTGGCAGCTCGAGCAAATTTTGCATCACCAGGGGGACCACATGGCTAGAGAAAAATTTGCAACAGCAAGTGTTATGTTTACAACACTTGTTGCTCCAATCAATGATGTAAAATAAGGCACCCACAAAAGACAATCATGATGTATTTTACATCATCTATTGAAGCTGAATGTTTTTGGTGAAGTAAAAAAACACTTTTATGTGATGCAAATTTTGCTTGAACCACAATTTGATGCCAAAATTTACATCGTCTACTAGAGATGCTCATTTTCTTAGCGCTAGCGCAGTTAAAACTTTGGATTCATCGCCCAGATATGCACAAACGACGCGTACGATAGCATCGACGCAGAACGACTATTGCAGCCCATGCATTTCATGCCTGTCGCTCCGACTCCGAGTAGCTGCCAGCCTTTAGTGACCGTTCAGTCCATATCGAACGAGGCAGCCGGACAAATTAGTTGAAGGAAAACTGTAGTGATCCCTCCACCGGCCGGCACCGTCGGAGCACATAGCGAACAGGTGATCGACACGAACGCCGACGTACTCTGTTAGGTTTGTTCACTGAGCAGTAGTTAGTGGTACAACTAGTTGGCAAAACGTGTTAGGAAACAAGCTGGCGATCGACCGCCATCATTTTGTTCTAGTAGACTCTAAAAGGACATGCACCAGAGTATGACTACTCGGAGCGTGACATGACTGTAGCTGTACCGGAGATAGCTTCGCCATCACTGTCGAGGGCACCGCGCGCGCTTCCTGTCGATCGTCCGGAGCATCCACGACGCGGGCGCTTGGCCCCCAGGGAGGTTTCTGAATTGGAGTTCCGACTTTCGTGGCACAAGATGGTGTCCGGCCGTAGGATATGACGCTATGCGTTTCCCATCCAACTGAGTAAACCATCTATCTCGTCCTTTCCCCTTCCCAAGCTTTGTTCTAGTACTATATATTTACTGACTCTGTTCCTGAAAAACAACCCTATGCTGCTATGCCTAAGTTCAACCTTCTCGCCATGCCCATTGCACCACAGACGATTCTGCGCCCATTTGGCGTTAACCCCGTTAGCCGCTGTCTTGGGCGGCATGCCCGGTTCGGCTTCCGCGCGAGCTCCGCCGAGGCAGTGAACTGGGAGAACAAGCAGGAGAGTAGCAAGGGGAGGAGGAACAAGAAGATATCGGAAGAAACCGGTTTGAAGGCTCTGTATGATGATGGGTTCGGGAGCGTCACCATGAAGGATTACTTAGAGGCGGTGAGGGCCATGCCCAAGGACGACGGCGGGCCACCTCGATGGTTCTGCCATGCCCAAGTCGGCCGTTGGTTGACAAGCCACCTCTGCTGCTGTTCCTGCCAGGTAGGTCCAAACGTTGTCCTTCCTTTGTCAATGATAGTATAGATAAAGGTGGTGCTATTTCAACTTTCCGATCAAAGAATCATATAATTCTTGAAAATATTATGATTAGGATCCCTAGAAGGTATATTTAACTTGCTTTTATTCTGCTGGTAGACTAATTTTCTTTAAGTAACTTAATTTACTCTCGACTATTCATGTGTTGACGTTTTCGGCCGTCCAATATATTATGGACCGTGATACCTAGCGATTAGGCGTCGGGTAGTAACATATCCGAACAACTCCATCCCGCACCTAGGGCTCCAAATCATGTGCGTCCCTAACACTCGATAATCCCGGAAGACTTGTTCTCCACCTAATCATCCTGCCCTCACCCACGCTTGCTTCCACTGACTTTTTTCTTTCTCCCCAAAAGTGCACATGCCAACATTGAACCGCTGGTGGTTTTTCTCCGCTTTCCTTTCTAGTCACAAAATAATATTTAGAAAGGAATTAACCCAACCAGCTTTACTTGGTGTTTGCTATACATAAACAGGGGTATTTGAACCCTTCTTTCTACCATATTAGCAAAAAAGAAGTTAATTTTTGGATTGGTAACTTTCGCATAAGAAACATGATAACTATGACATGACCATCATGATAACTTCAACATTAGCACCCTCGTAACAAATAGCATGGTAAGGTTGATAACTACATCGTTAAAAAGCTGATAACTAGAGCGTTTGAAGCATGGTAACTTTAGCATGATAAGGTTGATTACTTCAACATTAGTACCCTTGTAACAAATAGCATGGTAAGGTTCATAACTATATCGCTAGAAGGCTGATAACTAGAGTGTGAGATGCATGGTAAGTTTTGCATGGGCACCATGATGACTTTACACTGAAATTGTCAGGATATTCAAGTTTCAAGAACTCACC
>NC_041382.1:753331941-753353347 GCF_002162155.2 Triticum dicoccoides
CATGATGACTTTACACTGATATTGACACAGTAGTTACCAGGGTATATTTCAACAACAAAAATCCCTAGCCAAAATTACTGTGGTGTTTTATACGTAAGTTATTAGGTCTGGGGTGTATATATTATCATGTTATTTACACGGAAGTTATACCAGGGGTATGTTTTAACATCTTCTTTTTCTCCGGGTCAAAGTTAACATGGTGTTCATATGTAATTTACCATTTCTGTGATACGTAAGTTATCATTCAATTTACAAAGACCTTATCGGGTATGGTTCACCAACTTTTTTCCTGAGTCAAACTTACCGCAATGTTTGTACGTAAGTTATCAGGTATGTGGTGCATATATTACCAGGGATGAAGGGAGCTAGTCCCTATTACTACCTACCTCCTCAACCAGCCTCCTCACCAACATAAATCACCTCAAGTCTATAAGTGGCTAATGATGTGTGGGCGCCCTTCACAACACCATGAGACCATCAACGCACACATATAAAGAGAATCTGATTGCTTAATCAATAACAAAGTACTAACCATGCAATGCAAGGGTTCATCCGAATCCTCAAGAACTAGTACAACTACTCAAACATAATAGAGGAAGAAGGCAAGTTGCAAGCCGGCACAGAGCTGGTGGGGGAGAGGAACATGGCGTTGGCGATGGTGATGGTGGCAGCGCCAACAATGGACATGGTGATGGTGGCTACGCCGGTGATGAAGACCGCACCGGCCCGAAGGCGAGTGCGAGTGGTTGAACTTGATTATATGCCACTTGTGTGTTTTTAGGGTACTATATGTTGGAAATATGCCCGAGAGGCAATAATAAAATGGTTATTATTATATTTCTTTGTTCATGATAATTGTCTATTGTTCATGCTATAATTGTGTTATCCGGAAATCGTAATACATGTGTGAATACGTAGACCACAACACGTCCCTAGTGAGCCTCTAGTTGACTAGCTCGTTGATCAAAAGATAGTCACGGTTTCCTGACTATGGACATTGGATGTCATTGATAACGGGATCACATCATTAGGAGAATGATGTGATGGACAAGACCCAATTCTAAGCATAGCTTAAAGATCATGTAGTTCGTTTGCTAGAGCTTTTCCAAATGTCAAGTATCATTTCCTTAGACCATGAGATTGTGCAACTCCTGGATACCGTAGGAGTGCTTTGGGTGTGCCAAACGTCACAACGTAACTAGGTGACTATAAAGGTACGCTACGGGTATCTCCGAAAGTGTCTGTTGGGTTGGCACGAATCGAGACTGGGATTTGTCACTCCGTATGACGAAGAGGTATCTCTGGGCCCACTCAGTAATGCATCATCATAATGAGCTCAATGTGATCAAGTGGTTGATCACGGGATCATGCATTACGGTACGAGTAAAGTGACTTGCCGGTAACGAGATTGAACGAGGTATTGGGATACCGACGATCGAGTCTGGGGCAAGTAACGTACCGATTGACAAAGGGAATTGTATACGGGATTGATTGAATCCTCGACATCGTGGTTCATCCGATGAGATCATCGAGGAGCATGTGGGAGCCAACATGGGTATCCAGATCCTGCTGTTGGTTATTGACCGGAGAGTCATCTCGGTCATGTCTGCGTGTCTCCCGAACTCGTAGGGTCTACACACTTAAGGTTCGGTGACGCTAGGGTTGTTGAGATATTAGTATACGGTAACCCGAAAGTTGTTCGGAGTCCCGGATGAAATCCCGGACATCACGAGGAGTTCCGGAATGATCCGGAGGTGAAGATTTATATATAGGAAGTCAAGTTTTGGCCATCGGGAAAGTTTCGGGGGTAATCGGTATTGTACCGGGACCACCAGAAGGGTCTCGGGGGTCCACCGGGTGGGGCCACCTATCCAGGAGGGCCCCATGGGTTGAAGTGGGAGGGGAACCAGCCCCTAGTGGGCTGGTGCGCCCCCTCATGGGCCTCCCCTGCGCCTAGGGTTGGAAACCCTAGGGGTGGGGGCGCCACACTTGGCTTGGGGGGCACTTCACCCCCCTTGGCCGCCGCCCCCCATGGAGATTGCATCTCCTAGGGCTGGCGCCCCCCTAGGGGTCCTATATATAGTGGGGGGGAGGGAGGGCAGCCGCACCCTAGCCCCTGGCGCCTCCCTCTCCCTCCCGTGACACTCCTCCCTCTCCCTGAGCTTGGCGAAGCCCTACCGAGATCACCGTTGCTTCCACCACCACGCCGTCGTGCTGCTGGATCTTCATCAACCTCTCCTTCCCCTTGCTGGATCAAGTTGGAGGAGACGTCTTCCCAACCGTACGTGTGTTGAACGCGGAGGTGTCGTCCGTTCGGCGCTAGGTCATCGGTGATTAGGATCACGACGAGTACGACTCCATCAACCTCGTTCCCTTGAACGCTTCCGCACGCGATCTACAAGGGTATGTAGATGCACTCCCCTCTCCCTCGTTTCTAGATGACTCCATAGATTGATCTTGGTGATGCGTAGAAAATTTTAAAATTCTGCTACGTTCCCCAACAGTGGCATCATGAGCTAGGTCTATGTGTAGTTTCTATGCACGAGTAGAACACAAAGTAGTTGTGGGCGTCGAGATTGTCAATTTACTTGCCGTTACTAGTCTTATCTTGATTCGGCGGCATCGTGGGATGAAGCGGCCCAGACCGACCTTACACATATGCTTACGTGAGACTGGTTCCACCGACTGACATGCACTAATTGCATAAGGTGGCTAGCGGGTGTCTGTCTCTCCCACTTTAGTCGGATCGGATTCGATGAAAAGGGTCCTTATGAAGGGTAAATAGAAATTGGCATATCACGTTGTGGTTTTGGCGCAGGTAAGAAACGTTCTTGCTAGAAACCTAGAGCAGCCACGTAAAAACTTGCAACAACAATTAGAGGACGTCTAACTTGTTTTTGCAGCATGTGTCGTGTGATGTGATGTGGCCAAAAGAATGTGATGAATGATATATGTGATGTATGAGATTGATCATGTTCTTGTAATAGGAATCAAGACTTGCATGTCGATGAGTATGACAACCGGCAAGAGCCATAGGAATTGTCTTAATCTATTTATGACCTGCGTGTCAACATAAACATCATGTAATTACTTTACTTTATTGCTAAAGCGTTAGCCATAGTAGTAGAAGTAATAGATGACGAGACAACTTCAGGAAGACACGATGATGGAGATCATGGTGTCATGCCGGTGACAACGATGATCATGGAGCCCCGAAGATGGAGATCAAAAGGAGCAAATGATATTGGCCATATCATGTCACTATTTGATTGCATGTGATGTTTATCATGTTTTGCATCTTATTTGCTTAGAACGACGGTAGCTTAAATAAGATGATCCCTCGTAATAATTTCAAGAAAGTGTTCCCCCTAACTGTGCATCATTTCGAAGGTTCGTTGTTTCGAAGCACCATGTGATGATCGGGTGTGATAGATTCTAACGTTCGAATACAACGGGTGTAAGCCAGATTTACACACGCAATACACTTAGGTTGACTTGACGAGCCGAGCATGTACATACATGGCCTCGAAACACGGAAGACCGAAAGGTCGAGCATGAGTCGTATAGAAGATATGATCCACATGAAGATGTTCACCGACGTTGACTAGTCTGTCTCACGTGATGATCGGACACGACCTAGTTGACTCGGATCATGTTTCACTTAGATGACTAGAGGGATGTTTATCTGAGTGGGAGTTCATTGAATAATTTGATTAGATGAACTTAATTATCATGAACTTAGTCTAAAATCTTTACAATATGTCTTGTAGATCAAATGGCCCATGTTGTCCTCAACTTCAACGCGTTCCTAGAGAAAACCAAGCTGAAAGATGATGGCAGCAACTATACGGACTGGGTCCGGAACCTGAGGATCATCCTCATAGCTGCCAAGAAAGATTATGTCCTAGAAGCACCGCTAGGTGACGCACCCATCCCAGAGAACCAAGACGTTATGAATGCTTGGCAGTCACGTGCTGATGATTACTCCCTCGTTCAGTGCGGCATGTTTTACAGCTTAGAACCGGGGCTCCAAAAGCGTTTTGAGCAACACGGAGCATATGAGATGTTCGAAGAGCTGAAAATGGTTTTCCAAGCTCATGCCCGGGTCGAGAGTATGAAGTCTCCGACAAGTTCTTCAGCTGTAAGATGAAGGAAAATAGTTCTGTCAGTGAGCACATATTCAAAATGTCTGGGTTGCATAACCGCTTGACTCAGCTGGGAGTTAATCTCCCGGATGACGCGGTCAATGACAGAATCCTTCAGTCGCTTCCACCGAGCTACAAGAGCTTTGTGATGAACTTCAATATGCAAGGGATGGAAAAGACCATTCCTGAGGTATATTCAATGCTGAAATCAGCGGAGGTGGAAATCAAAAGGGAACATCAAGTGTTGATGGTTAATAAAACCACTAAGTTTAAGAAAGGCAAGGGTAAGAAGAACTTCAAGAAGGACGGCAAGGGGGTTGCCGCGCCCGGTAAGCAAGCTGCCGGGAAGAAGTCAAAGAATGGACCCAAGCCTGAGACTGAGTGTTTTTATTGCAAGGGAAGTGGTCACTGGAAGCGGAACTGCCCCAAATACTTAGCGGACAAGAAGGCCGGCAACACTAAAGGTATATGTTATATACATGTAATTGATGTGTACCTTACCAGTACTCGTAGTAGCTCCTGGGTATTTGATACCGATGCGGTTGCTCACATTTGTAACTCAAAGCAGGGGCTGCGGAATAAGCGGAGGCTGGCGAAGGACGAGGTGACGATGCGTGTCGGGAATGGTTCCAAGGTCGATGTGACCTCTACATTTACCTACGGGATTAGTTTTAAACCTCAATAATTGTTATTTAGTGCCAGCTTTGAGCATGAACATTGTATCATGATCTCGTTTAATTCGAGATGGCTACTCATTTAAATCCGAGAATAATGGTTGTTCTATTTATATGAGAGAGATGTTTTAGGGTCATGCCCCACTGGTGAATGGTTTATTCTTAATGAATCTCGAGCGTAATGTTACACATATTCATAGTGTGAATACCAAAAGATGTAAGGTTGATAATGATAGTCCCACATACTTGTGGCACTGCCGCCTTGGTCACATAGGTGTCAAACGCAAAGCTCCATGCAGATGGAATTTTGGAGTCTCTTGATTACGAATCATTTGACACGTGCGAACCATGCCTCATGGGTAAAATGACCAAGACTCCGTTCTCAGGAACAATGGAGCGAGCAACCAACTTATTGGAAATCATACATACTGATGTGTGCGGTCCAATGAGTGTTGAGGCTCGCGGTGGCTATCGTTATGTTCTCACCCTCACTGATGACTTGAGTAGATATGGGTATGTCTACTTAATGAAACACAAGTCTGAGACCTTTGAAAAGTTCAAGGAATTTTAGAGTGAGGCTGAGAATCAACGTGACAGAAAAATCAAGTTCTTGCGATCAGATCGTGAGGGAGAATACTTGAGTCACGAATTTGGCACACACTTAAGGAAATGTGGAATAGTTTCACAACTCACGCCGCCTGGAACACCTCAGCGTAATGGTGTGTCCGAACGTCGTAATCGCACTCTATTGGATATGGTGCAATCTATGATGTCTCTTACCGATCTACTGCTATCATTTTGGGGCTATGCTTTAGAGAGTGCCACATTCACTTTAAATAGGGCTCCGTCGAAATCCATTGAGACGACACCGTATAAATTATGGTTTGGGAAGAAACCTAAGCTGTCGCTTCTAAAAGTTTGGGGGTGCGATATTTATGTCAAGAAACTTCAACCTGAAAAGCTCGAACCCAAATCGAAAAATGCGTCTTCATAGGATACCCTAAAGAAACTATTGGGTATACCTTCTACCTCAGATCCGAAGGCAAGATCTTTGTTGCCAAGAATGGATCCTTTCTAGAGAAAGAGTTTCTCTCGAAAGAAATAAGTGGGAGGAAAGTAGAACTTGATGAAGTATTACCTCTTGAACCGAAAAGTGGTGCAACCCAAGAAAATGTTCCTGAGGTGCCTGCACCGACTAGAGAGGAAGTTAATGATGATGATCATGAAACTTCAGATCAAGTTGGTACTGAACTTCGAAGGTCCACAAGGACACGTTCCGCACTAGAGTGGTACGGCAACCCTGTCTTGGAAATCATGTTGTTAGACAACGGTGAACCTTCGAACTATGAAGAAGCGATGGCGGGCCCAGATTCCGACAAATGGCTGGAAGCCATGAAATCCGAGATAGGATCCATGTATGAAAACAAAGTATGGACTTTGACTGACTTGCCCGATGATCGGCGAGCCATCGAAAATAAATGGATCTTTAAGAAGAAGACAAACGCGGATGGTAATGTAACCATCTATAAAGCTCAGCTTGTCGCTAAGGGTTATCGACAAGTTCAAGGGGTTGACTACGATGAGACTTTCTCACCCGTAGCGAAGCTGAAGTCCGTCCGAATCATGTTAGCAATTGTCACATTCTATGATTATGAGATATGGCAAATGGACGTCAAAACGACATTCCTTAATGGTTTCCTTAAGGAAGAATTGTATATGATGCAGCCGGAAGGTTTTGTCGATCCTAAGAATGCTGACAAGGTGTGAAAGCTCCAACGCTCGATCTATAGGCTGGTGCAAGCATCTCGGAGTTGGAACATTCGTTTTGATGAGATGATTAAAGCGTTTGGGTTTATGCAGACTTATGGAGAAGCCTGCATTTACAAGAAAGTGAGTGGAAGCTCTGTGGCATTTCTCATATTGTATGTGGATGACATACTGTTGATGGGAAATGATATAGAATTCTTGGAAAACATAAAGTCCTATTTGAACAAGTGTTTTTCGATGAAGGATCTTGGAGAAGTTGCTTACATATTAGGCATCAAGATCTATAGAGATAGATCGAGACGCCTCATTGGTCTTTCACAGAGTACGTACCTTGACAAGATATTGAAGAAGTTCAATATGGACCAGTCAAAGAAGAGGTTCTTGCCTGTATTGAAAGGTACGAGATTGAGGATGGCTCAATGCCCGACCACGGCAGAAGATAGAGAAAAGATGAGTGTCGTCCCCTATGCCTCGGCCATAGGGTCTATCATGTATGCTATGCTGTGTACCAGACCTGATGTAAACCTTGCCGTAAGTTTGGTAGGAAGGTACCAAAGTAATCCCGGCATGGAACACTGGACATCGGTCAAGAATATCCTGAAGTACCTGAAGAGGACTAAGGATATGTTTCTCGTTTATGGAGGTGACGAAGAGCTCATCATAAAGGTTTACGTTGATGCTAGCTTCGACACAGATCTGGATGACTCTAAGTCACAAACCGGATACGTGTATATTTTGAATGGTGGGGCAGTAAGCTGGTGCAGTTGCAAGAAAAGCGTTGTGGCGGGATCTACATGTGAAGCGGAGTACATGGCAGCCTCGGAGGCAGCACAAGAAGCAATCTGGGTGAAGGAGTTCATTACCGACCTAGGAGTCATTCCCAATGCGTCGAGTCCGATGACTCTCTTCTGTGACAACACTGGAGCTATTGCCGTTGCCAAGGAGCCCAGGTTTCACAGGAAGACCAGGCATATCAAGCGTCGCTTCAACTCCATTCGTGAATGTGTTCAAAATGGAGACATAGATATTTGTAAAGTACATACGGACCTGAATGTGGCAGATCCGTTGACTAAACCTCTCCGTAGAGCAAAACATGATCAACACCAGAACTGTATGGGTATTCGATTCATCACAATGTAACTAGACTATTGACTCTAGTGCAAGTGGGAGACTGTTGGAAATATGCCCTAGAGGCAATAATAAAATGGTTATTATTATATTTCTTTGTTCATGATAATTGTCTATTGTTCATGCTATAATTGTGTTATCCGGAAATCGTAATACATGTGTGAATACATAGACCACAACACGTCCCTAGTGAGCCTCTAGTTGACTAGCTCATTGATCAAAAGATAGTCATGGTTTCCTGAATATGGACATTGGATGTCATTGATAACGGGATCACATCATTAGGAGAATGATGTGATGGACAAGACCCAATCCTAAGCATAGCTTAAAGATCGTGTAGTTCGTTTGCTAGAGCTTTTCCGAATGTCAGGTATCATTTCCTTAGACCATGAGATTATGCAACTCCCGTATACCGCAGGAGTGCTTTGGGTGTGCCAAACGTCACAACGTAACTGGGTGACTATAAAGGTACACTACGGGTATCTCCGAAAGAGTCTGTTGGGTTAGCACGAATCGAGACTGGGATTTGTCACTCCGTATGACGGAGAGGTATCTCTGGGCCCACTCGGTAATGCATCATCATAATGAGCTCAATGTGATCAAGTGGTTGATCACGGGATCATGCATTATGGTACGAGTAAAGTGACTTGCCGGTAACGAGATTGAACGAGGTATTGGGATACCGACGATCGAGTCTCGGGCAAGTAACGTACCGATTGACAAGGGGAATTGTATACGAGATTGATTGAATCCTCGACATCGTGGTTCATCCGATGAGATCATCGAGGAGCATGTGGGAGCCAACATGGGTATCCAGATCCCGCTGTTGGTTATTGACCGGAGAGTCGTCTCGGTCATGTCTGCGTGTCTCTCGAACCCGTAGGGTCTACACACTTAAGGTTCGGTGACGCTAGGGTTGTTGAGATATTAGTATACGGTAACCCGAAAGTTGTTCGGAGTCCCAGATGAGATCCCGGACGTCACGAGGAGTTCCAGAATGATCCGGAGGTGAAGATTTATGTATAGGAAGTCAAGTTTCGGCCATCGGGAAAGTTTCGGGGTTAATCGGTATTGTACCGGGACCACCGGAAGGGTCCCGGTGGTCCACCGGGTGGGGCCACCTATCCAGGAGGGCCCCATGGGTTGAAGTGGGAGGGGAACCATCCCCTAGTGGGCTGGTGCGCCCCCCATGGGCCTCCCCTGCGCCTAGGGTTGGAAACCCTAGGGGTGGGGGCGCCCACTTGGCTTGGGGGGCACTCCACCCCCCTTGGCCGCCGCCCCCCTTGGAGATTGCATCTCCTAGGGCCGGCGCCCCCCTAGGGGTCCTATATATAGTGGGGGGGAGGGAGGGCAGCCGCACCCTAGCCCCTGGTGCCTCCCTCTCCCTCCCGTGACACTCCTCCCTCTCCCTGAGCTTGGCGAAGCCCTGCCGAGATCACCGTTGCTTCCACCACCACGCCGTCGTGCTGCTGGATCTTCATCGACCTCTCCTTCCCCTTGCTGGATTCAAGTTGGAGGAGACGTCTTCCCAACCGTACGTGTGTTGAACGCGGAGGTGCCTTCCGTTCGGCGCTAGGTCATCGGTGATTAGGATCACGACGAGTACGACTCCATCAACCCCGTTCCCTTGAACGCTTCCGCGCGCGATCTACAAGGGTATGTATATGCACTCCCCTCTTCCTCGTTGCTAAATGAATCCATAGATTGATCTTGGTGATGCGTAGAAAATTTTAAAATTCTGCTACGTTCCCCAACACTATATTTTTAGGGTTTGAAGGTTTGGTGTGTGTTAGAATTTCTTTATTGACGATTATGAGTACATATTACATCAATAGTGATAGTTACGGTTAGTTTGGGGAAGAATCGTAGTTTCAAAGGTAAAATGTAATAAGGCTTGAGAGTGAGCTGATAGTTTGGTATTACATGAGTGGTCAAGTGCAAATACAAAAGCGATACAACAATGTGAGAAATTAATGGCCGTTGCACTAGTTTGTGAGCGTTCTTTGATAATTTTCTCAATGGTCGTTTTGCTCTTCTTGGTCTTCCCGGTTTACTTTAGCCCCATTGTGACTCCACCTTTTGAAGGTACACCTATCTTAGGCAATGTAATTTTTCTCCTTCTGGTAGTGTAAATTTTACCATTATATTCTTCCACTGGTCGCCGAATTGGTCAAATTATTCCTCGTCCATGACTCTATCCATTCCAGATATTCTGCTTTTACCTCTCCTCATGAGCACATGACTTGGCTTTGCCAAGCTGGTTATGTAGAAGCACATGGCTTGGCACTTAATGTCATATCCACGACTAATTGTTGGTGGTGATTCCTTTCACACTCTTCCTAGTAGGTTTTGCGGGTATAACCATGGTAGTGAAAGTATGTTCTTTAAATATGTTGATCTTCGCCGAACTGACATAAACATTGCGACCATATACTCTCTCGAGTAGTCAAGTACCCAGATATCTTTGAGCTTGTCGTAGTATCTGTTCTTTACTTTACCGATGAAGGCCTCCATCATCACCCGAGTTCTCGTAATCACTATCATTGTCTTTGGCCTCCGTATAGACTGTGTATACATTAATATCATATCATTGATAAGTCATGACATAGGGGCCATGTGCCATGAAGAATATTGTCTTTGCTTTGTCATCACCCTCGGGAATGGGTTATGCAAAATGTGATCTTTGAACTAACATGCTAAGGAGGATTTGTGTTGTCCCGCAATTTGGTCCTCATTCTTTAGTTTCCCAAGGTCCTCATACTTTCTCTTATTGTGTTGAGGCATTTCTCCAACCAAGCATCGGCCACTTTTAGGTGTTGCTATGCTATTGTGTGCGCTCTGTACAAGTCCTCGCACTGGTTTGGTTCATCAATGCCCTAATGAAAATCCTTCTTCCCAACCTAGTGACATACTCCTTCGATCCTGCCAACGTGCTTCTTATAACAGGCATGCCAATAGATTTTTTCACATCCATGTAACACATCCAAAATGTGAGGCACTCCTATGGAGGAAATCCCTGGACGGTGTTTCCATCAGTACGAGCCCTATTACGAATGTATGCCTTGACAAACTCATTCATCCTTTTGAGTGGGAATATGTTGTGCCAGTATATCAGTCCCAGGTCTATGATCGATCTCTGGGACAACATGGACCAATAGATGTATGATAATGTCAAAGAATGCAGGTGGGAAGTAGATCTCAAGCTCACACATTATGACAACCATCTCTTCCCGTATCCTTGCAAGACGTTTCAAACTAATCGTACTTTGATAGATAACATGTGATAATGAAAAGATTACAATAGTCAATAAGTGTTTCACGAATGAGATTGTCCTTTATCCCTCTAAGTGCAACTTGAAGTATCTTTGTCATCATCACGTGATAGTCATGAGACTTCATCTCAGACACCCTTCATTTCTTCACATTTGGATATCCTTGTATGCTCCCAGAGTACTTGAGACTAACTTTGATACTTGTGAGGCACTTGGAAACATGATCAAGGTCCTTTGGCGCTAGAGTGATGAAAGCAAAGGGACATTCATTCTTGAATTTTTAACATTCTTGTGCATAAGTGTATCCTCCTGATCCGCCTCTAGATCGTTCATTATATTAAAGTATTTTAAGTGTTGTCTTGCATATGAAAGACAAGAAAACTCTTAGAAACATTCTTTGTGATATGCATGATATCAAGACAATGATGCGTATTGAGGACTGGATAGTAAGGCAACCCCCAAAAATAGACTGCATTTTCCATACTTTTAACAATGTTTCATGGGCTTCCGCTTCTTCCCGGGCTTAGGGCACTCTTTTAGAACGTTCAACATCCAAAGTGTTTCTTCCCTATTCCTCTTAACTAGATTTACTTAGGTTTTAGTTGTATCGCCGAACAGATATGGATGACTTCTCTACTTGTCATTCTTTTTAAGCCACCTTCGATGCCCCATGAACAAGGTTTTATGAGAGACATCATTCCCTAACCGTAGAAAATGTGTATTATGTATACACTTGACCCATGCTTGGTGTCTATGGCACACCTTGCCAGAGATATATCTGTAACTGAGATAATCATGCACATCAAGGTCAATGCAATTCTCATAAGGAAATGATGTCCTTCGTTGGCATCCCAAGTATTGACCCCTTCATCAGCCCATAATATGCCTAGCTCCTCCTTCAATATCTGGAGATACAGGTTAATGTCCGTCCCTGGTTCTGTCGGCCCTTGAATTAGCATAACCATGTGTACATACTATCGCTTCATGCAGAGCTAAGGTGAGAGATTGTAGAACCATACAAACATGTGCCAGCTGCTATGTGTGTTGCACTGGTTGCCCAAAGGATTCAGCCCGCCCATACTCGCACCCAAACTGATGTGCCTTGCTTCTTCTCTAAAAGTAGGGTATTCCCAGTCAAGTACTTCCACCGTGAACCGTCTAAACGGGTGTCCTAACATGCCATCATCTTTAACTAGCTTTTTCCTTTTTTGTGCCAATACACGAGCCTTATTTCTTTCTTGTTTGTGCATAGACATTTCAATCGGGGAGTGAGCGGAAAGTATGATACAACATTCTGAGGATTTTTATTTCCCCGCTTCTACCGAGGTTCCTCGCACTCTAGACATTATATTAGTGCACATTGACACACATGTAGTATTTTATGTGGGACAAATAAATAGGGAACATGACCTTTTTGGCCTCATTGATACTACTAGGCAACACGTTCCCCTCAAGAAAAACTTAGTGTAGAAACTCCAATGTGTCATCGAGGCTTGCGTCCGAACTTTTGTGTTTGTCCTTGATTTCTAGGATTTTTAGTGTGAAGTTGAGGCGTGTGTGCTCAATATCACAATCGGGATACAATGAAGTTTTTGATACTTCCCCGAATTTCCAACTTGGCAGCCTCTTTAAGAGTCACTCTTCATTACTTGTCTTCTTCACAAGAAACTCTCTGCACCATTGTGGCCAATGTGTCATGGGACCTCTTCATCATTTCTATCGCATGAGCCAGATCTAGAGAGAGAGAGAGTTAATTTAATGCATGGGAGAGGGTGGAGGAGAGAGAGTAGCTAGCTAGAGAGCTTAATTAATTGTCTATATCTAGGGCCAATTAGTTAGATCTTCAAATGTGCAATAATGTGTGGGAGATTTGGATAAAGAATAAGGTGTGAGTTGGAAGAAAGAAGGGAGGGAGAGAGAGGCTTAGGCTGGTCATAGTGGGAGTAACATAGGTAGTAACATAGATGCCACATAAGCAAAATTGGTGATGTGGCAAGTAGTTAATGAGGAGAGAGGCAAATAGAGTAACATAATATGTTACCATCACATAGCGGTTTCCAATGCATAATGAGTCTACAAAGTAATAAATGAAGGCAACTATGTTACCACACCTATGACACTACCCACTATGAAGGTAGTAACATAGACTAGTAACATATGTATGTTACTAGTCTAAGTTACTCTCCACTATGACCAGCCTTACATGTGTAAATTGATTTTACCTCATTTATTCATCATACCTATTAGTGGCGCCTGTAGCAAACAACACACCACTAATTAGCCAATTACTAGTGACGAGGAATCATGTGGGCACACCACTATTCAGTGGGTCCTAGAAACTCACCTAGCAACGGTTATTAATGGCGCTCAGAGAAACAGCACACACCGCTATAGAGCTAAGCACTAGCGACGTCCATAAATAAAGTCAAACTACTAGTGAGTGGTGCCTACATGCGGGCCAGGCAGAAATCATTAGTGGTGTGTGTCCTAATTAGCACGTTGCTACTAATTTATGTCGGGCCAGCTTTTGGGTGGAACTTACTAGTGGCGTGCACTACGGCCGGCACACCATTGATGAGTGATTATTAGTGTCATTCATCTTTCACCTGCACACCATTAATATTTTTTTCACTTACCAATGGGATGCTGCTTTAGTGGCGCACCACTAATATGGTAATTCTATAAGGGGTTCCTCCACTGGCGTGGCATTGACTATAATAGATGTGTTTGGTTCCTTGAAGTGGGGTGTGTGAATTATAGTAGGCGACAATGTTAGTCTTCTTCGAAGTCATCGGATGAAGTTGACAATGCTAGAATCTAGTTGACATGGGGAAGAACCCCTACCGAAGTGCGAGTAAGCCTTGGTTTGGTCACTTGTGGCGATCCAGTCCGTCGCCCCTATATGCATCCCTATGTGCAAAGGTTCTCTCTCACATACAGTATACCATGCACCAGAATTCCCTACCGACGTGTGTTGGGAAAAAGTCACTATTGCCGACCCACAGTCTGCTATTAAAATTTCTAATAGACTGTGAGTCGGGAAACCTATGTATAGCGACCCGCTATTGGTCGGGAATGCTATAGCTTATATCGTCCAATAGTCGGTCGGAAAATCTGTTATGACCAATGGACCATCGGTCGGTAAATATCCCCGACCAATAGTCAGACGCTACATGGGCCTCATGCGTGAATAGCCAAATTTTAGCACCAATAGTCGGCCCAACCCGCGAAGTTTTTTGCTCCAAATCACAGGCACGCCACTGCCCCATGCTCCTTTTGTTCCCCACGCACCAAACCCTAGCTCCTTTCATTCCCCACACACGTCGCCGGCCCAGAGATGCGACCTCACCCTTCCCTCCCATGGCGCCACTGCTCCCAACCCATAGCCGCCTCCCTCTCCCCTCCCTCCCTCTCTACTCCCTTCCATGGTACCAGATCTGAAGGGGGCAAGGTCTCTTCGCTCCCGGTGGTCCAGAGTGAGGTAGGCGGCCTCCGCTCCTTCCTCTTCTGGTGACAGGTGCCTCCATCTCTCCGACCAGCCTTCTATGACCAGGAGGTAGCCATATATGGCGGCAACACAATTGGTAAGGTCTCTTTCCAACTTGTGTTGTCTCCCTCCACTCCCCCCCTCCAGGCAATAGTGTGCAGATTTGAAACTCTAGTGTGCAGATTTATACTTTTCTAAAAAGTATTTTCATGAATTGGTTATATTCCTTCAGTTGTTCATCCCACCCCCTCTACATATCCGACCCACTCTTATGTAGTTTATTATTATATGGGAGGAAGGGGAATGGGACTGTTAGTTAATTACAATTGCATCTCTATGTTTTCAGCAAGAAAGAGAATGACATAGTTAAACATTCAGATTTAAGCAATAGATGAATGAAACATTTGTTCTGAAGTCTAATAACAAGATAAAATAGAAGTTCTTTTAATTTACTGAAACTAACTTTTACTTGAGTGATGTGCTAAGGTCAACCTCTATACATGCACATCCCTAAACTGAAAATACACTCAGGGACCAATTTCTGATAGAACAAAATAGATATGATGCTTGCTTTGTGAGTGAGTACCTTATTGCACAATAACTCTGAATAAAATGCCTGGTTAGAAATAAACTGAACTAAACTATTGACATCAGAGAACATACAATTCTGAGTTTAATTTCTCAGTTACAGCAATAGTTGTACTGTATTTGTAATTATACATTTTTACCATGCCAATAAATATTTGGTTTGGAGCCCTTGATCATGACAACTACAAATCAGCAAACGCATTACATATGTTCAGGAAAGCCTTTCAATATCTTTTCCATCGTTGTCACAAAATAAACACCTCAAGTAGTATGTTTGAGCATCCATTCCTAATGGCGCATACTTTATGTGGTGAATTACTTGGTATATATGTCTTGCTTACAAATCTTAACTAAAGATCCATTTGTAATGTGTAATTTTGTAGCTAAAAAGGTCTAATTCTAAAACCTTGCAACTGCTACATATGCATGAACATTGTTATTTAGAGTATTAGTTGCACTTTAGTACAAAAAATTTAGGTTTCAGGAAAAAAATTAAAACCCTTAGAATTGAGAAATACCTTCAGGTTGCACAAAAAGTCCAAGTGATCATACTAATTGTTCAGAATTTCAGTTGATCATTGTAAAATTCTCACAAATATAAGAGTATATTTAATCCTTGTGCTCTGAGAACAAGAACCTCAGCTTATTTAACCCTGGTATGAATAAATAGCTCCAAAATCACAGTTAGCCTTTTCTTTTTCTTTATATGTTCAGGGCACTTGTGCACAAGGATTCCTGCTTCCGCGTACTCGTCATCACCACATGGCTGCCGTTTTCCCACGCTGATGTGGGCTTGTGCCGGCGCCACCATCACACATGTGCCAACAGCGGCGCTTTTTGTTCATACGCAAGCGGACGGTGATGCCACCTCTCAGCTCTCTCTCATGGCTCCATCGCCCCAACCAGACCAGCTAGATCTATGTGGGACAACGTCCCTTCGCTCTCAGTGGTCAGGTCCAAGGCACCGAACCTCTGCTTCCTCTACTTCCGGTGATTAGGGGCTTGGTGGTAGGTACCCCCATCTCTCCCCACTTTAGGAGAATAGGACCTAGCCATCCATGGCAGAAACAACATCATAAGTTCTCTGTGTATGTGTGTGTGTGTGCTCAGATTCCAACTCCCACTGGTGGACCTGATTTTTTTACTTGGTTGTAAGTTTAATCTCTTCCAAAAAGAAATTGTGCTGCTTTGGTTCATGGAAGTAGAAGTCCTTGAACTAGTAAAGTTCAAACCCTAACATTCTATCACTATTATTGTTTGCATTCTAAGGTTGTTAGCAGATTGAAATTGAAAATTATTTTTTTGCAAGGGAAATGAATCTTTTAGTAAGTTTGGGCAAAAAAGCCACTGGAAGATGTCCGTAGTCATACGCATGCATCCCATCGACTTGATGCCACTACAACACACTCTTTGAAGAACCTCTGTAAGTATTTATGTGAGATAGCAAGCAATGTTGGATGCCCTCACCGATTACTTCTGACAGTCATATAGGACTATGTGCTTGTCCAGTAAACACAGCTCCAGTTTTCTACTCCCTCCGTTCCTAAATATTTGTCTTTTTGGACATTTCAAATGACTACTACATACGAATGTATGTAGACATATTTTAGAGTATAGATTCACTCATTTTGCTTCGTATGTAGTCACTTGTTGAAATGCCTAGAAAGACAAGTATTTAGGAACAGAGGGAGTATTAATTATTTGGTACAAACAGAATACATGTATCACTTTTCTAAATGCTTCCTTTGAAAAATATCATGCTGTAACATTATATTCTATTTAGGTCCAAGAAGTAATACTTGGTTTCAATATTAAAATACCACTTGAATTCTTCTAGTGGGCGTCTGAACAAATGCGGCATCTTTGTCATCCCGTCAGTAAGGTAATTTCGGTCACTTATCTGAACAAAAGGGGCTCTGATCTCTTAATGAAATTGGGGGTCCATTGGGGATCCTTTTATTGGAAAAGATAATCTATTCACATGGGGGCTGGGTTCTTGTTGATGAACTGAAACATACTACTCTTAAATTAGAGAACAGGAAACTACATGCTTAGTTGATACTGGACCTTTATGTTGTTCTTTTTCCATATGGTGAAAAAGAGAGTTCATATTTTTCATATGGCCATGTTATTCTATAGAACAAAAATAGGGATATGTTGACATTCGACTTTTATGTTGTCATTCTTCCATGATGGTTTGCCTGCTGTTAATATCCTGTTCTCCAACTGACACATTCTTGCAAGACATCAGAATTGATGAAATAATTTTGAGCACTTACTTTGTAGAATTTTATGTTTATAAGAAGAGTTACTGGTTACAAAGATTAAACAGACAAATCTCTTTTTCATCAAGCTTCTTTAGATCCCACTAAGACAAATTAGAAGTGTGCTACTGCTAGTGTGTATACTGGAACATAATGCATGGTTGACATGAATGCTATTGAAAATTTTGAGTTGTTATGGTGTTCCAAATAACTTAAAGTTGTTAAAATTAACTGAACCATAATACTCTCAAATTAAAGAGGAAGAAATTGGGAGCTATTGTGTATACTATATTGGAACATAATGCATGGTTAACATAAATGCTATTGCAACTATTTGTGAATTTTCAGCACTAAACTGTATTTGGCTGAGTATATCAATATTCAAACTTGGTTGTGTTGCTTTCACTATTTTTTGAGCCTTTAATCGTTCTATTGGTAAGCAGATATTAATATAATTTATCTCGAGGAGAAACTGAAAGAATTCCAGATCTTGACGAATATATATCTTGGTCTGTGAGGATCTAAAGACACCTTTTATCCTTTACAGGTAGTGGAGCAATATTTATTATATATGGTTGAGGGCGTCAATCAATGTTGGGAGTTGGGACAAGGAATCTCATGACTGCAATATATGGCTACCACATTTGACCAGGCGCATTTATCTTGAGCATAGCTAGACGGAAATATATCTTTCCTGGGCTGGCATGTGAAGGTAACTTGACCCGTCCTGTTTATTTTGTGAAATTAAGTCAAAATAAGGGATGTATTCACCAACTAGTCAATCTCCTTTCAGGAAGAATAGTACAAATAAATCTATGCTTAGCACACATCTGCTATGGAAAGTAGTCTTATTAGTAAGATCTACAAATTTGTATAATAAGTCTACACAAGTGTAGTCCTTGAAAATCAAATTAAGTAGCTAGATAAGCATTGCTCATTAGTTTTCAGATGCCAAAAAGTGAAAATGACCTCAATGTGATGCTGGAAATACTACAAATGCAGAAGAATGAATGATTTATATAATACATAATTAATAATTGTATGAACACAAATAGATGCTTCAAACACTTATGCCAGCTGAAGATCATGCGTACTCCAGTTTTTTTGCCTATGCCAATAGAGTAATTTATCTTTTTTTAATGAGAAGAAACAAATGCCTTTGCTGACCTATCAACTCCTTATGGAGATGGTGGGCCGGCTAGGGTGATCTCAGCCGAGGATCAACGTTAGTGTTAACACATGGCTATTAAATTCTCTGTATTATTATTTATATTTTTGAGAATGTGATTATCCTTTATGTTGGAATTTTGGTATTGTAGTCTAGTTTCCAATAGTGTATTATAATTGAGAATTGTTTAACTTTTGTAGGGAGCAAACAGAAGGACTACACTCACACGGAACCATGAAGCCAACGATCCACGTCAACTACTCCTAGATGTTTTAGATTTCATTTTGTACAACTGATGTCTCATACTTGTATCTTTTACCTGTCATTTGTGAACCTGATGTATGGTGTCTCGGTGGTTATGTTTAGAACAAACTGAAGTGTATGTATGTGACAACTAATTGATGGAATAAAAAAATGTTTGGTGCACCTGATGTATGGTGTCTGGGTGATTATACTTACAACACATGAACTATATGTAGGTGACAATCAGTAACATATGTTAATTATGGCTAAGAAAAATGTTGATGAACTATTGGTCGGCAAAGAAAAACCCTGTCTAATTGTTGGTCGGCAAAACAAACTCGTCTGACAGTCGGTTGGGAAAGGCTAATGCGGGCCCAACAAAATGTTGGTTGGGAAAGAATACCCCGTCCAATAGTTGGTCGGGAAAGGCCCATGGTTTCCCCAACGGACTGTCGGTCGGGAAAGGCCCATGATAGGCCCAACAGACTGTTGGTCGGGAAAGCTACTCCATAGCCGTCAAACAGTCGGTCGGGAAAGATATGTTGGTCGGGAAAGGGCTTTCCCGTCTGGACTTTCCCCAACAGACGTTGTCGGTCGGCAATAGTCTTTCCCGTCCAACTGTCTGTTGGCAAAACTTGTATTCCCAACCAACCTGTCTGTTGGGGATGTAGTGTTGTGGTGTAGTGATATTGGTATGCTCATGATTCCCCACTTTCTCTTGCACTTCCTTGTTAGTGGTAGAGCCGATTTTGGATGACTCCTAGACGGGGCATGTGATACTCTATGGGTGAAATTGTATTTACTTCACATAGGGTCATTTGTGCATCCCACGAGAACTAGGTTTGTCTTGTGTCGTAACCATTTGTATGCTTTGTGTAATTAGTTTGATCAATGGAATATTTTTTTTTACAAATTTAAAATTTGATATAATAACGTTCAATTATTTTCTTCTTTTTTTATCGGCAGGGTATTTGAGGTGGGCTGCTTACACATACCAATAAACGATCGTACACCATTTGGAGGTACAGATAGATTGGCTATGTTTCAGAGAATAAAATATTTGTTAGCATTCCAAGTCACCAGAGATGTACTACATAGTTTTAACCAAATAAATATTGAGAGATCCATAAATTATAAACTTGAACTCCTCCACCTCCTTATTCTTGATGATCTAGTAGAACGTCAGACTTTTTATTCTAGAATCAAAGATACCTCATATTTATCTTGCATTAAATCCTAAGAAAGTTAATTAATATCATAGAACATGTTTTGTATCCATATTTATAACCCCCCCCCCATTTCAAAATAATTCCCGGGTTAGGTTCGCCTCAAGTCAAACTTTGTGATGTTTGACCAAGTTTATAGAAAAAATATCAACATTCACAATTCCAAATGGATATTATTAGATCCACCAAGAAATATGTTTGCATATTTTTATTTATTTGGTATTGTATATGTTGATATTTTTAATATAAATGTGGCCAAAACTTACAAAGTTTGACTTAAAACAAAACTAATATGGGAAGTATTTCGAAATGGGGGGAGTATAAACATATGATTTCTTAGAAGTCAAAACCTCTAAACCATTCATACACCCCTCAAATTATAAACATGCCCATTTTTTGTTCTAGAAGCGTTCATACACATTGCCTCATATTTATTTGCATTAATTTCTAAGGAAATTGTGCTCAGAGTACATCTATTGTATCCATTATCTTATAAAGCATATTATTTGCCAATCTAACTAATTAGTTTAATTACACATGGTCAAATTAATGTAGACCCTTGCTAATTTACATTGGATAATACACTGATTCCCATAATATATCCTCTAAAATCTTCCTATTACCTCACTAATTGTGACTTACTTAGGCTACTCGACAATATATTTTTCATTGTAGTTTTTTCTGTGCACACGGAGAATACAATGATTTGGTTGGATTTTCTTCATATATATTTGTGAGATTAGATATTCCATGTTTACCTGTGAGTTTTATGAAGACCTAAATACTAGATATTTCAAACCATGAGTGGAGTCGCATGTTTTCCATTTCCATGATTCTGATGAATTTATTTGAATGATGGCAGTAAGCGTGTAGTGTTTTCTATGACTTCATAGTACATAATTAACTGTTTTGTTGGAGCTAGAAAATTCGGTGCCGGGAAAATAGTATATTTTCTATTAAAGAGGATAACCCCGGGTCTCGGCATCGATTAATGCACATAACCATGGAAAATAGTCTATTGAATAAATATGTGGTGTACCATGTGCAAATATTTGATTGTGCATGGGTCCTAGTGTAATCAAACATTGTTACTTCTATATTATGGCCTTTGAACACTAGTAACAGGAACCACCTTCATAGGATTCAGTGATTCCTACTAAATTTAAATGCATACAGGGCTAATACAAATAGTGGAAGAATATCACTAGTAGAAAACGGGCCTATTGTCCCGGTTCGTAAGGGCCTTTTGTCCCGGTTCCTGAACCGGGGCTAAAGGGTCGGTACTAATGCCATGTACCTTTAGTCCCGGTTCAATCCAGAACCGAGACAGATGGGCCTCCACGTGGCCTGTGCGCGGAGCCCAGGCAGCAGGCCTTTGGTCCCGGTTGGTGGCACCAACCGGGACCAATAGGCATCCACGCGTCAGCATTTCTGTGGCTGGGGG
>NC_041382.1:753353860-753359129 GCF_002162155.2 Triticum dicoccoides
TATCTCTTACAAATATAATCATACGGACGCATGGTCCACATAGTATTCTCCGTCTTCAGCGATCACATGGTCAAGAAAGAATGCCGCCAATTCCTCTTGAATTGCTCACATGCGAGCTGGTGCTAGGAGTTCATCCCGCTTCCGAAACATCTAATTTGAAGAAGGGGGTCAATACATATATATATATATATATATATATATATATATATATATATATATATATATATATATATATATATATATATATATATGAATGAATGAATGAAACTCAACACAAATGATGGTAATAAAATAAAATTGTGAATGTTGTTATTTATGCACTTCATATTGTTCGACAGAGTAGCCCCGCCCACAGGTCGTGTGGCGGATGGACTCGCAAACGTAGTATCCACAGAAATCGTTCCCTTGTTCCTGCCACAACCACTTTACAAGAAACAGAGGTCAATCAAACTGATAAGCAAGAATGCCAAATGGTATTGATGAAACTAGCGCTTGAATCACTAGGAGATGCGCGGAACATGCTACTATAGTACTTACTTTCGGGTGTCTAAATTGCAGCTTCTTCGGCAGTCCTGGAGCTTTTTTGGTGAATTTTCTCCAAACCCTGCCAGACAAAGAAAACAATTACTTGATACATCAGGAAATGAACAAAGTTGCTGATATGGTGGATAATGATCGATTTAACTTACTTCTCGAGCATTTGAGTCATGTCGGCATATTTCTGGGGATCTTTTCGTCTCGAGTCTAAGACGGTTACTAGTCCGTGCTCAAGCTTAATCTCTAGGAGAATATAGTGGAATCTGCACACGCATGCATAACTCATCAATTACATTACTATAACCTTGACTAATATATAAGGGAAACCGAATATGCACAAGACAGTAGCACTCACTTGAAGTTGTAAGAAAAGAGTATTATATCTTTGTTTTCATTTATTACCAACGATCGTAGCAAGTTGGCCTCGGTATCTGCGGCACGAAATTTAACCTGAGTTGCATCTATGAGATTTGTGTTAATGAACCCAATATCACCAATTTGTCTTTTCTTCATTCCGACGATCTTCAATCTACATAATATAGTGAGGATAATTATAAATACATGCAATGAAAGAGCTGAGCTATATAGAGAGACTTAATGACAGAAGTAGTACTAACAGACAGTAGCAGGTGACCGTTGCTTTATCGAGGGCCAATTGATTGAAAAACTGAAAGAACTCCTCAAATGGAACATGCAACAGTTCAATTCCAACGAGGTCATGCTCCTTTTTAACTCTCACATACAAAGTACTCCTCCCCCCAGACTCTCTGCAGATTTTCAAGTACCAATCATGCAATCTTCGCATCATCGTTGATAGAGATCTTTCATCTTTGACGAGAGGCTTCCCGTACTCGTATCTTTGTATCTGCACCTCCATGAGATCATAATGTACATCGTCGAGCAGGTAAACTCCAAGATTGC
The DNA here is from genome assembly GCF_002162155.2 of Triticum dicoccoides. Lineage (NCBI taxonomy): Eukaryota > Viridiplantae > Streptophyta > Magnoliopsida > Poales > Poaceae > Triticum > Triticum dicoccoides. The sequence continues at coordinate 753,355,319 of NC_041382.1, forward strand.
TATAACCGGGCACCATCCTCGGATCATTAGCGATGATGTCGCTAGGCACCTTGAGCGGGGGGCACGATTGCTTCGCTGTTCGCCGAGCTGGGCAATTTGTTTCCCAGCTCGTTGTTCTTTCAGCCTTTGATCACTGACGGTACTTCCCGGCCGCTCCGCTTCGGCAAATGCCTTTCCAATAATGCGTTCATAGTTGCCTTTCGGCGGAGACTTGGGTGGTTTTGTCAGGGCAGCCAGAGTGCGCTTCGCTTTCACCGGATCTACCTTCTCCTCCGGAGGTGGATGTTTCTTTGCTTTCACCCCTTCAAAGAAGTTCCTCACTTCTTTTCGCGCGATCTCGGCGTTCTCCTCGGGGTCCTCTCGTATGGTAACTTCTCTGAAGTCTTCAGAGAAGGACCAAATTTGTATGTCCTCCCGCCTTTGGCTGTACTGCTCGATGCCGGCAGAGTAGACAGAGCGGTTGTCTTCTTTACTTGCTTACGAGGCGGAGGAGAAGGACTACGACGCGCCGGAGCAGCCAGAGCGGCGGCGGGTCTCTTCCGCCCTTGCTGACGAGGCGGAGAAGGATGAGGCTGGCTGCTCGAGCGCACCGGCGCAGGCGGAGAAGGAGGCGGAGTGCCGCCACGCGCCGGAGAAGGAGCCGGCCGAGTGCCCGGATCGTCACTCACCGGAGGAGGAGGCGGTGGAGGAGGCGGAGTGCCCTGACTCGCCGAAGGAGGAGGAGGCGGAGGCGTCCAGTTCGGAAGGTTGATGATCTCCTTCCACCATAGGCATGGAGTCTTCAGAGCAGAACCCAGCCGAGTCTCCCCTTCACCGGTAGGGTGGTCAAGCTGGAGGTCCTCAAATCCCTCCGTTATTTCATCGACCATCACTCTAGCATATCCTTCTGGAATCGGCCGACAGTGAAAAGTTGCACCGGGTCCAGTAGGAAAAATAGAGCCAACAGCCGCCTTGACCTTCATATTAATCCATTGCGTCATAAGGTGGCAATTTCGAGACTCCGTGATAGCATCCATGGGATAGCTGACAGGAGCCGTCAAGACATGCTCCGGCTAAAGCAGCTCGGTGGAAGCCACGCTGCTTCTCCGCTGAGATGGCGGGGTAGCTTCGGGGGAAGCTTCGACAGTTCGTTTGCTGTGATTTGCTTCTCGTTCCTCTATCGCTTGTACCCTAGCGTGCAGCGCCTGCAGTTGGGTCTACTCCACTTACTTCCTCCTCTCGTGGCATTTGTAACCGCCTCCGTCCGGAAACCCAGCCTTCCATGGAATGGAGCCTGGCGTGCCTCGTGTCCGTCCAGGGTGCTTAGGATTCCCGAGGTCCATTGTGAGCTCGTCGTTCTCTCTGTCTGGAATGAACGTCCCTTGCTGTGCTGCTTCGATATAGTGCTTAAGCCTCTTGACTGGTATTTCCATTTGCTCATCCATCCAAATGCACTTCCCTAATACAGGGTCCAAGATTCCGCCAGCCCCGAAGAACCAAGTCCGGCAACGGACTAGCTAGTTAATTGTCTCTGGTTCGATCCCTTTATCAACCAGATCATTCTCAGTCTTGGCCCACTTAGGCCGGGCTGCGAGGTAGCCACGTGACCCCGTGCGATGGTGATGCTTCTTCTTCGCAACATTTTGCTTGTTTGTCGCCGACATCTTCTTACTCTTTTCCGATGTCTTGTGGGCCACAAATGCGGGCCAGTGATCTCTGATCTTCTCATATCTGCCCTTGAATTCTGGTGTCTCTTTATTTTCGACAAACTTATTCAGCTCTTTCTTCCACCTCCTGAATAGTTCTGCCATCCTCTTAAGAGCAAAAGACTTGATTAATTGCTCTTTAACTGGCTTCTCCGGATCATCCTCTGGCGGTAGGGTGAAATTTGACTTCAGCTCAGTCCAAAGATCATTTTTCTGCATATCATTGACATAAGACACCTCAGGGTCTTCTGTAGCCGGCTTTAACCATTGTTGGATGCTGATCGGGATCTTGTCCCTAACCAGAACCCCGCACTGAGCAACAAATGCGTTCTTTGTCCGGATGGGTTCAATCGGTTGGCCGTCGGGCGCAATTGCTATGATCTCAAACCTTTCATCCGAGCTCAACTTTCTCTTCGAGCCTCGTCTCTTTACCGAAGTTGTGCTCGATCCGGAGGGCTAGAAAAAAGAACAAAGACTTAATTAATATGTGTATATACCAAAACAATGAATGCATCAATTAGCTAGTCAGCACAAGCTTAACTAATATATATACCTGGCCGGACTCGGTTCAGTCACCGGAGACATCATCACGGTCTCCTTCTTGCACCGACATTGGGTCACCGGAGCCGTCCTCACGGTCTCCTTCTTGCACCGGCATTAGGTCACCTGAGCCATGATAACCATAGCTAGCTGCTTCCAGACCATCGGTGTCGTTGAGAAACAACGAGCAGACGGCATCACTTCCTCGTGCGATTATGTCCCCCAACAACTCTTCTTGTACTTCGTCTCGGGCGATGTCCATATATAGTTTCTACAAATATTTACAACATGGCAATTATTATTCAAACATGACAGATGGATATATTAGTGGCAAACGTAGAACTAATATTAATTAGTGGCCCGATGCTGCTTCTCTAGGGTTTGGGGTGGCCTCGACGCTGCTTCTCTAGGGTTTGGGGTGGCCTCGACAACGCTTCAATGATAAAAAAAAGAAGAGGAAGAAGAAGAAAAAGAGGACCTCTATTCTTTCTTCTCCTCTTTTTTTTTTCTTCCTCGTTTTTTCATCGGGAACGGGGGTCGTCGAGGGTCGCCGAGCGGTAGAGGAAACTCTAAATAGCAAGTATCGTGGGTGTGAGATACATGTGGCCGTCGGTGTCGGACACTACATCCACGTCCCACAAGTGACGTGGGCATCGAAGCCTGCGTCACTTGTGGGACATGGATGTAGTGTCCGACACCGACGGCCACATGTATCTCACACCGACGATACTTGCTATTTAGGGTATATCGACCCCCCTTGTGTTGAAGTTATCGGGCGGTGGTATATATATTAACCCCCCCTCGTGTTGAAGTTATCGGGAGGGGGTATATCGACCCCCCCTCGTGTTGAAGTTATCGGGAGGGGGTATATCGACCCCCCCCCCTCATGTTGAAGTTATCGGGAGGGGTATATCGACGACGACAGACCCGATAAAACATAAGAATACGAAAAAGAAATAAAAAGAGGAGAAGAACAAAGGAATAGAGGAGAAGATCGAAGAAAAAAAAGAAGAAAAAAAAGAGGAGAAGAAGAAAGGAATAGAGCAGAAGAAGAACTTTTTTTCTTCTTCTCCTCTATTCCTTTCTTCTTCTCCTCTTCCTTTTCTTCCTCTCCTCTTCTTCTCCTCTTCCTTTTCTTCCTCTCCTCTTCTTCTCCTTTTTCCTCTTCTTATTTTCCTTTTTCCTCTCCTAAATATATAAAACTTTTCTAGAAATGAAACTAACCTAAAATGTACTAAATCAGAGAACATATATAGATAATCCTTTTCTAAATATTTAAATATAACTTTTGCATATATGAACATATATACACAGAGAACATACAAACATATACGTTTTTATAAAAAAGCAAAATACAAAATACAAACATATATATGAAAAAAATCTGAAAAGAAGCAATATACACAATATATATACTGACATATATAAATAATATACACAAAGAAGCAATATACACAATATACACAAGCATATAATATATGAAGAAAACAGGGGAGGGGCGCCGGCCGGACCAACGGATGGGCAGGGCGACGGCGACGGGCGGGCCGGGGCGACGGCGACGGGCGGGGCAGGGCGACGACGACGGG
>NC_041382.1:753359632-753360508 GCF_002162155.2 Triticum dicoccoides
CCGGGACTAAAGGGGGGCATTGGTCTCGGTTGGAGCCACGAACCGGGACCAATGGCCCCCTTTAGTCGCGGTTGGAGCCACCAACCGGGACCAAAGGCCTGGCGCGGTGCGGTGGGAAGTTTAGTGCCACCTCGCTAGCTGAGAGAGCTCAGCACCTGTTTAATTATAAGCTGCGTTGCGGCTTAGGTGCTGAGCTCCTATCTAATATGCAGGCAGTACTTGCCTACCTTTGTCACTGCCTTGTTGGGCCTATTGGGCCTGTGGGCCTGCATCCTGGCCCATGTACAAATGGGTTTCTAATCGTATGCAGGTCATGTGGCCCAATAGGTGGCATTTTTATTTTTTCCAGTATTTGTTTTGTTTTTTGAATTATTTATTTTCTTTTGATTCTTGCTTTATTTTTTATTCTTTTTGCTTTTAGTTTTAGAAAAATTATAAACTTTCTCTTACTGCCATTAGTTTTCAAATTTGAATAGTTAAAATTTGAATTCTTTGAAATTTATGTGAATCACAAGTTTATGATTAACTTTTCTAGAAAAATAGTTTTTTCCAGTTTTTTTGGTATGTTTTTTGCACTATTTATTTTCTTTTATTTTTTGCTTTATTTTTTAATTCTATTTTGCTTTTAGTTTTAGAAAAATTATGAACGTTCTGTTAGTGCCATTAGTTTTCAAATTTGAAAACACTTTTTTTCTTTTTTTTTCTTTATTGCTTTATTTATTTTATTTTGTTTCTACTTACAACAAAATACTTATTGTTGCTATTTTTTCCAGTTTGTTTGTTTTGTTTTCTGCATTATTTATTTTCTTTTGTTTTTTGCTTTATTTTTTTAATTCTTTTTGCTTCTAGTTTTAGAAAAATTATAAACTTTCTGTT
>NC_041382.1:753360620-753418100 GCF_002162155.2 Triticum dicoccoides
TTGCTATTTTCCAGTTTTTTTGTTTTGTTTTCTGCATTATTTATTATATTTTCTTTATTGCTTTATTTTTTAATTCTTTTTGCTTTTAGTTTTAGAAAAATTATAAACTTTCTGTTAGTGCCATTAGTTTTCAAATTTGAAAACACTTTTTTAGTTTTTTTTGTTTTCTTTGTTGCTTTATTTATCTTATTTTGTTTCTATTTACAAAAATACTTATTGTTGCTATTTTTATTTTTTTCTAGATTTTTTGTTTTGTTTTCTGCATTATTTATTTTCTTTTGTTTTTTGCTTTATTTTTTATTTCTTTTTGCTTTTAGGTCAGCAAAATTTTAAACTTTCTGTTAGTGCCATTAGTTTTAGAAAAATTATAAACTTTCTGTTAGTGCCATTGGTTTTCAAATTTGAATAGTTTAGATTTGAATTCTTTGAAATTTGTGTGAATCACAAGTTTGTCATTAACTTTACTAAAAAAATGAACATAGATGCACCTATAGAGAAAATTCGACCTAAATTCATAGTTTTCAAATGAACTCTGAAAAAGTTGGCATAGCATACTCATGTGTTACCAAGTTGGCATGGTATCATCATAATAGTTGTGGGAGAAAGCCTTCACTTTTTCTTCACTTGTATCATTTGCTTATTGCGCCGTAACCATGGATAATCTTCATCGTTTATCAGGATGCTTGGGTCAACCTTGACATTGAAGGGAGGAATTTCATGAAACTTCTCATAATCTCCAGACATGTCTGTCTTGCCCTCCACTCCCAGGATATCCCTTTTTCTTGAAAGAACTATGTGGCGCTTTGGCTCATCGTATGATGTATTCGCTTCCTTATCTTTTCTTTTTCTCGGTTTGGTAGACATGTCCTTCACATAGATAACCTGTGCCACATCATTGGCTAGGACAAACGGTTCGTCAGTGTACCCAAGATTTTTCAGATCCACTGTTGTCATTCCGTACTGTGGGTCTACCTGTACCCCGCCTCCTGACAGATTGACCCATTTGCACTTAAACAAAGGGACCTTAAAATCATGTCCGTAGTCAAGTTCCCATATGTCCACTATGTAACCATAATATGTGTCCTTTTCGCTCTCGGTTGCTGCATCAAAGCGGACACCATTGTTTTGGTTGGTGCTCTTTTGATCTTGGGCAATCGTGTAAAATGTATTCCCATTTATCTCGTATCCTTTGTAAGTCAATACAGTCAAAGATGGTCCCCTGGACAACAAGTACAGCACATCACAAACAGTGTTGTCACCTCTGAGACGTGTTTCCAACCAACTGCTGAAAGTCCTGATGTGTTCACATGTAATCCAGTCGTCGCACTGCTCCGGGTGTTTGGAGCGCAGACTGTTCTTTTGTTCATCGACATACGGGGTCACCAAGGTAGAGTTCTGTAGAACTGTGTAGTGTGCTTGAGACCAAGAATATCCGTCCCTGCATATCATTGAGTCACTTCCAAGAGTGCCTTTTCCAGTCAGTCTCCCCTCATATCGTGATTTAGGGAGACCTATCTTCTTAAGGCCAGGAATGAAGTACGTGATCATTTCCAAAGATTACGTGTAAATCATTGACCATAGCAAGTACGTGATCACCGGTATGCATGGCGGGCTTCTTCGGTGATCTGCCTCGCCTTTGAAATGCTTGCCTTTCTTTCGACATTGATGGTTGGTCGGAAGAAATCGACGATGGCCCAGGTACACATTCTTCCTGCATTTGTTCAGGTATATACTTTCAGTGTCATCTAAACAGTGTGTGCATGCGTGGTATCCTTTGTTTGTCTGTCCTGAAAGGTTACTGAGAGCGGTCCAATCGTAGATTGGTCATGAACAACAACGCATTTAGGTTAAATTCCTCCTGTCTATGCTCATCCCACGTACGTACACCGTTTCCATTCCAAAGCTGTAAAAGTTCTTCAACTAATGGCCTTAGGTACACATCAATGTTGTTGCCGGGTTGCTTAGGGCCTTGGATGAGAACTGGCATCATAATGAACTTCCGCTTCATGCACATCCAAGGAGGAAGGTTATACATACATAGAGTCACGGGTCAGGTGTTGTGATTGCTGCTCTGCTCCCCGAAAGGATTAATGACATCCGCGCTTAAAGCAAACCATACGTTCCTTGGGTCCTTTTGCAAACTCATCCCAGTACTTTCTCTTGATTTTTCTCCACTGCGACCCATCAGCGGGTGCTCTCAACTCCCCATCTTTCTTATGGTCCTCACTGTGCCATCGCATCAACTTGGCATGCTCTTCGTTTCTGAACAGACGTTTCAACCATGGTATTATAGGAGCATACCACATCACCTTCGCAGGAACCCTCTTCCTGGGGGGCTCGCCGTCAACATCACCAGGGTCATCTCGTCTGATCTTATACCGCAATGCACCGCATACCGGGCATGCGTTCAGATCCTTGTATGCACCGCGGTAGAGGATGCAGTCATTAGGGCATGCATGTATCTACTCCACCTCCAATCCTAGAGGGCATACGACCTTCTTTGCTGCGTACGTACTGTCGGGCAATTCGTTATCCTTTGGAAGCTTCTTCTTCAATATTTTCAGTAGGTTATCAAATCCTTTGTCAGCCACTGCATTCTCTGCCTTCCACTGCAGCAATTCCAGTACGGTACCGAGCTTTGTGTTGCCATCTTCGCAATTGGGGTACAACCCTTTTTTGTGATCCTCTAACATGCGATCGAACTTCAGCTTCTCCTTTTGACTTTCGCATTGCGTCCTTGCATCGACAATGACCCGGCGGAGATCATCATCATCGGGCACATTGTCTGGTTCCTCTTGATCTTCAGTAGCTTCACCCGTTGCAGCATCATTGGGCACATCGTCTGGTTCCTCTTGATCTTCACCAGCTCCCCCTGTTGCAGCATCACCTTATTCAGGGGGCACATAGTTGTCATTGTACTCTTCTTCTTCGTCGTCTTCCATCATAACCCCTATTTCTCCGTGCCTCGTCCAAACATTATACTATGGCATGAAACCCTTGTAAAGCAGGTGGGAGTGAAGGATTTTCCGGTTAGAGTAAGACCTCGTATTCCCACATTCAGTGCATGGACAAGACATAAAACCATTCTGCTTGTTTGCCTCAGCCGCATCGAGAAACTCATGCACGCCCTTAATGTGCTCGGAGGTGTGTCTGTCACCGTACATCCATTGTCGGTTCATCTGCGTGCATTATATATAATTAAGTGTCCAAATTAGTAGAAGTTCATCATCACATTAAAACCAAAGTTCATACATAGTTCTCATCTAACAACATATAGCTCTTCAGAGCATCTAACTAATTAAACCATACATTGAAACTATGTAAAACATTTCAATGCGAAAACAAATGCGATCATAATCGCAACCAAGGTAACAATTGATCCAACGGCATAATGATACCAAGCCTCGGTATGCATGGCATATTTTCTAATCTTTCTAATCTTCAAGCGCATTGCATCCATCTTGGTCTTGTGATCATCGACGACATCCGCAACATGCAACTCCAATATCATCTTCTCCTCATCAATTTTTTTTATTTTTTCTTTCAACAAATTGTTTTCTTCTTCAACTAAATTTAACCTCTCGACAATAGGGTCGGTTGGAATTTCCAATTCACATACATCCTACATAAATAAAATCTATGTCACATTGGTCGGCATAATTTTCATAAACAATAAATGAACCTATAGTTATAAAGATAATATATATGCCACATCCGGATCATAGACAGGACGAGGGCCGATGGGGGCGGATACCAAAACCATTGCACTATATAAGATGCAATAATAAAAGTAAGAAAATAATACAAGTATCTATGTAAAGATACAAGTAAGAATATTTTTTCCTTTCAGAAAGAAGATAAGAACAAGAGGCTCACCACGGTGGTGCCGGCAATGAGCTCGGCGCGGGTGATCGACGGCGGTGAAGACGGGGACGGGGCGTGACGGACCGCTAAACATAGACAAATATTGAGGAAAATGGAGCTTGGAGAGGAGAAAGCTTAAGTAGTGTGACTCGGGCATTTCATCGAACACCTTGTGTGCATAGGAGGTGAGCTAGAGCACCACCAAGCCCTCTCCCCCTCAGCCAGAAAAAAACAGAGCAGTGTGCTCTGCTCTTACGCGAGGGGGTATATATAGGCACCTCATTGGTCCCGGTTGGTGGCATGAACCGGGACTAAAGGGGAGCCTTTGGTCCCGGTTCAAGCCACCAACCGGGACCAATGGTGGTGGGCCAGAAGCGAGGCCCATTGGTCCCGGTTCGTCCCACCAACTGGGACCAAAAGGTCCAGACGAACCGGGACCAATGGCCCACGTGGCCCGGCCGACCCCCTGGGCTCATGAACCGGGTCCAATGCCCCCATTGGTCCTGGTTCTGGACTGAACCGGGACTAATGGGCTGACCCGGCCTGGACCTTTGCCCCCTTTTCTACTGGTGTATATCAAATATGAGCATGCTTTGTCACCAAACAGACCAATATTTTTTATTTGAAATTCACTTGGTGGATGCTTGGCAATCAGTGGCAGCTCGCAATCCAAACAAGGATTTGGTTCTAGTGCTAATAAATCCAGGTAGGTGAATATTTTATCTTGGCTTTAATTTGATTGGGTACTTGCAAATTGCAAAATAATAATTCAATATGTTATTTCAGCAACGTCATTTGCCAAAACTACTGCACAAGCCAACTTGCCTCTTTTGGAACTGATGTCAAGCAACCTTTCAGTTATACATCCACACCTTCTAAGATATTTGATTGGTAAATTTCTCGACTTTTTGTTATGCCATTTTATTTACGTAGACTCATACTTGTTAGTATGGAGTAAATATTTTCATCTTTTATAATTGTATATGATTAGATATTAATTTAGAGTAACTTGCACTTTTGCAACCTATTGCAAACTTGTGACAATTTTTACCTCATAGTTGATGCCTGATAACTACCCCCTTAATATAAAAGATTATAAGACATACCCAATGATAGGCCAAACACATGTGTCAGAGATATCGTGATCATTGACTGCTTAGAAAACCCATGCATGTTTTCGTTAGGGATATTTAATATGGCACAAGGGCTGTGTGGTGCGGTCGAACCTGTTTGATGGAATTTGCGTAAGTTAATATAATTTGATGAACTCTGGGAGATTTTTTTATAATTTTGTATTCCCATCAATAAAGTAATACTTGTCTGGCTTATCTATCACGTCAACTACATCCTTGTCCTAAATGACAGGGCCAGCATTTCAATCCAGAAATATAATAAAATAGGGTAAAAGTTGTCAGTGTGCCATAACTAAGGGGTAAAATGTCGCAAACATATTTAAATGGGATAAAAGCTATCACAAGATCACAACTAGCTGTAAAATATAATGAATTTACCATAAATTTCATAGAAAATGAACTATTTTGAAGATAAGATTACTTCATGTATGTCGAGTGTATTTTGCAAAGTACCTACCAAAAGTATGATAGTCGTAGATTTGTTTCGTAATGTGACATAATCTCAAGTCACCAGACGGACACATGACAAAATTTTACCCAGGTTCCGGCCGGTGTGATGTGAATAGCAGCTCTACTCATGCTTACATGTGATTATATATATCAGATGATATTACAATGGAGCAACACAATGGCGTGCTCCTCAAGTTGTATGTGAACTCAGTGAGTTCTCTGGTGAACGACCAAGATGACATGCCTAGACTGGATCTATCTTTAGGTAGTCTAGGCCTTGAAAGATCTTGCATGTTCGACCTTAGTCTTAGTGCCAGATACTTTTATATAAGGGTGTAGGTCAGTTTCCTCCGTTCCTCCATCTCGACCTTCTTGTGCTGCATGGTGCGGACTTCTCTAAGTTTAGTATCTGTATGATTCCTCCTTTTGAACCGTGGGTGCATCTAGGAATCAGCCACCTAGGCGTAGCCCCCCCGCCCCCCAACACAGCACATAAACAGGCAAATACGACCCAAAATACAGTACACACGACAAGGGAAATATAGTGAAGCTACTTCTCATTGACAATTTTTGTGCGTTGAATCCCTTGGGAAGAGTACTTACGTTGTAATCAAGGTTCTATGTTTTACATTTACCATGGTCACAGAAGGTTTCAAAATGTTATCACAAGCTATCATGGCAGTAGTTTTCCTTGGGAGTCAATGATACTCGAAAACCTAGGCAGGGTTACGAACTCATTTGTCAAAAGTTGACAACATGCACTTCATGACCAAACATTTTTCAAGTATTACATGTAGATTTTCCATGAGAGCCGCCTGTGATGGCTTATTTGCTTAAGGCTGTTGCATGCTTGCAATACAACCATCTATGGTACTTGTTACACGTCTGATGGCATGGGCATAAAAACAAGTAAATCGCCGCGAACCGTCTGATATGTCATTGTAGAGTGTGTGGACTTCTCTTTTCTAGAGCAAGCCTTGGGTCAAATATATCACTTCAGAGTGCGTTGACTTTGTTTTTTTCTAGAGCTAGCCTTGGAAGTACTGCCCGTTACTTTAGAAAATAACATATCTACATCATATATTTACTAGACACACAATTCACATCACAATATTTTTATCCAACTCATTCACAATATTTATTCAAGTCACAGTGAGGAACCACATCAAAATCTACTTAAGCGAATCAATTACACCTATTTATCAACTTCTATTTACTTTTCTTAAGAAAAGTGTATGGCTGAACCTTGATGGTGGGGTTATACAGTTTGTCAGGATGTCTCCAAAATATTTCTTAATTCTCTATGTACGTTGGTCACTCTGAAAAATCAACACTTTCTTCATGTATTTTTCATTCGATGCTATAGATGTACCCCTTAAGACGGCAATGGTTAGCATTCAGAATGATATGTCTGTTTAGGAGGCTCTGAAAATGTTTTCCGACAGTGTTAATTCTGTGCTAACTTCAACTTCTGTAAGTTATCACCCCTTCTGCATTTTATAAGGTTCAATATGTGTATACTGTGTAGAATAATATATCTCTTTTTACCAGCATTCTTCATCACTAGCGACCAAAAAATTCTACTAAGAATTCTGAGCTATGAAGTTCAATTACATCTGCACTAAGTAGTGAAATACGGGATAAGGCAGATTACTCACATTTAAGTTCCTTACTTGTGGAGAGATAACATAGCAAAATATAGAGTCCCCGCTTTGCAATTTAAGCATGCATGTTACTTCTCAGGAAATTGGAGATGTAATAAGAATGGACACTGTTGTGTGGAAGCTCAAGCTTCTTAAGTCTGGTGCAGCCTATGCCAATTCTCGTCTTCGTACAGTAGAAGCAGAAGTTTTACTTCTTGCAAGGTTCCTTTTCAATATTAGGGCATTGCACATTCAATTGATTCCTATTAGGGCATAAAAAATAGGGCTTTCACACTAATATATTTGGATTCAGTGGCAACCAGAATCTGCCGCCATGTGGAGAAGCTGATCGACTATTTAAGATGTTGAAAAACTGCAAAGTTAGATACTTTAGGAACCGGGGTCATACACTACTCATGGTACGCACTATATATTGTACTCATGATAAATGCTTGATAATGGCTTCTTTGTTTTCACTTGATCTGTTGTTGCTAATTCTTAACTCCCCAGCCAAACAAGAAGAACTACTTTACCTTTCACTATGACCTTCACAATAATCTTCACAGTTTAGTGTCCTTACACAGGAGCGTGACTTCAACCTGCTAACTGTCATAAAAGGGGTCAACATGTACCGCCATGGAAGAAAATGGGATGTCGTGACCGATTTCCTTCCACCAACATTTACAGAGTTCAAGAAATCAACCCAAGATTTCCCGTATGTATTCAATTTAGGAAAGATCCACTCTACCATCACATGGTATTTGTCCAAGATAGCGGACTGATTTGTTGGGGCTGAACAGCAACAATGCGCTGCACAAATTTACCGGCAGGACAAATATGCACACTACACAGCCCCTTTCACTTGTGATGAACTTTGAGGATAGCTTCAACCAACAAGTAAGCAGTGGAATAACACAAACAACATGCACATGTGACACAGGATTTAACGTGGAAAAATCTCCTCAACTTGAGGGGTAAAAAAACCACGGCTGTGGACCGAACGGTCCATGCAACTTCACTATGAGAATGATGAGTACAAAATCTTCTCTAGAACCTCTAGAGAGATTTACAACACACTCTCCACGTTGTCAACTGGCAACATCAACAACAACCACAAGAAGCAAGATTTCAGCAAAGCAGAGTTTACACAGCTTCTGTACCCTTCAGTGTTTTGCGAACTGCTCTTAAACCGCTGAACCAAACAGCACCAAATTTGGCAGACAAGTAGACACATGAGTTCTTGGCATCCCCACCAAATTTCAGCTTAATCGAACATCATTTGCCTACCCAAACTTTTCGTCTCCCAAACCTACTCTGTTCTGAAACTACAGCAATCAGAGCTGACAAAACCACTCTCAAATCTGATGCTCCACTGACCCAATCCTCAAACCAGCTAACCAGATCGAAGTACTCAAAGTAAGGAACGATCTCACCAAGTTTGGGGTCGATCCAAACATGTTTGAGCCTCCAATCACCACCTTGAACACTGTCCAGTCAGATGCAGGAAATCTGGACAGAGCCTCTACTTCTTCTTCTTCCTCTCTCTCAGGTTGTGTTTTCTCTTGTGTGCTCTCACTCTCACTCTCACACGAATGGCGGCCACCACCAGCAGGGGTGGAGTGGCTAGGGTTTTCTCCTTGCTTCATTTCACTTGGAAGCACTCTCAACCGTTGAATGCAGCGAGGATCAACGACTGACATGTGTTGGACTTATGGGCTGATGTTGGGCTGGCAACACACCTCCATGTGGGGGGACTTAACCCAACAAACTCCCCCTCCCGACATCATGGAGGGTCTCAATGCCTTCCGGCAACCATGCCAGCAAGCCGGCGGCATACTTCAAGTTTCTTCCTTGTCACCACTTTAGTCAACATATCAGCCCCATTGTTATCGGTGTGAACCTTCTCAAGTTGCATTTTCTTGGAATACGACACATCTCGAATGCAATGATAACGGATGCTTAGACCTTGAATGAAAGCTTGCATTCTTACTTAAGTGGATAGTACTTTGGTTGTCACAAAACAACACATATTTGTCTTGCTTAAAACCAAGCTCACAAGCCAACTGTTCCAGTCACTTGCTTGCCTCTGTTACTCCAATGAATTCAGCTTCAGTTGTATTCAATGCCACATATTTTTGCAGCCTGCTTTGCCATGACACCGCTCCCCCTGCATAGGTAACCAAGTAACCTGAATTAGACTTCCTTCTGTCAACATCTCTAGCCATGTCAGAACCTGAAAAAGCAATCAGCTTGGCTTCACCACCACCAAAACAAGTTTCAGATTTATGCTGCCCCGGAGATATCTCAAAATCCACTTCACGGCTTCCCAATGAGCTCTTCCTGGATTGGACATAAATCTGCTCACAGTACTAACCGCATGAGCAATATCAGGCCCTGTACACACCATAACATACATCAAACTCCCAATCGCTGAAGCATAAGGAACATGATGCATTTCCTTTTTCTTCTCATCAGTGTTAGGACATTACTTTCTGCTCAACTTGAAATGGGCTGCTAGTGGACAACTCACAACTTTAGCATTGTCCATCCTGAACTTCTGAAGTACCTTCTCAATATACTTCTCTTGAGACAAGTACAACTTGTTGCAATTTCTGTCTCGCTCAATTCTCATCCCGAGAATGTTCTTTGTTGGACCTAAGTCTTTCATAGCAAAACATTTGCTCAACTCCTTCTTCAACTTAGCAATCCTAGAGACATTCTTTCAAACAATCAGGATATCATCAACATAGAGCAATAATATGATGAAATCATCACCTGAGAACCTCTGAATAAACACACAATTGTCTGAGCTACACTTCTTGTAGCCTTGCTCCCCCATGACAGCTTCAAACTTCATGTACCATTGTCTTGGTGCTTGTTTCAGGCCATAGAGACTTTTCTTCATCTTGCACACATAGTCTTCTTTGCCTTTCACAAGAAACCCCTCAGGTTGCTCCATATATATTTCTTCCTCCAACTCACCATGAAAGAATGCAGTCTTCACATCCATTTGCTCAACCTCCAAGTTGAGACTTGCTGCCATGCCAAGGATTACTCTTATGGATGTCATCTTCACAACCGGAGAAAAGATCTCATCATAGTCAATGCCTTTTCTCTGGCCGAATCCTTTTACAACTAGCCTGGCCTTGTACCTTGGATGTGATGTGTGCTCTTCTTGCTTAATTCTGCAGACCCACTTGTTCTTCAAAATTTTCTTGCCCTTGGGCAACTTCACCAACTCATAAGTATGATTCTTATGCAAGGAATCAATCTCTTCTTGCATAGCATTTCTCCACTCCTTCTTGTGCTCATCTTCCATTGCATCTGCAAAGCATTCATGCTTTGAACCGTCAGATAATAACACCACGTATTGATGTGAGGGATACCTGCTGGAAGGAATTCGACCCCTGTTGGATCTTCTGAGTGGAGCAGCTGGTGGACTTTCTGGTGCTAGTGCTTCCTACTGATCCGGATCATCAACTTCAGCATCATACTCTTGTTGCTGCTGCTGGGGAGCATCTTCTTCACCTGCACCACCATGTACATCATCTTGTACATCTTCTGCATCTGCTTCAACTTGCACGGGAGCTGGAGCTGTAGGAACTGGGTCAGAATCAATCATGTCTTGCTGCTGCTGAGGAGGAACCTGCCCCTTTGTCTTTACAATATCCTCAATTGTTTGGTCTTCAACAAACACAACATCACGGCTTCTCACAACTTTCCTTGCTATAGGGTCAAACATCTTGTAGCCAAACTCATCACCACCATAGCCAAGAAAGATACACTATCATGTCTTCGAATCAAGCTTTGACCTTTCATCTTGAGGAATATGAACAAAGGCCTTGCACCCAAAAATCTTCAGGTGGTCATATGAGACGTCCTTGTCACACCAGACCCTTTTAGGAACATCTCCCTGCAAAGGATAACTTGGTGAGAGATTAATAAGATAAACTGCAGCCATCAAAGCCTCACCCCAAAAGTGTTTACGTAGCTTTGCACTTGACAACAAGCATCTGACTCTCTCCACAATTGTGATGTTCATCCTCTCAGCAAGACCATTCAGCTGTGGTGTCTTCGAGGGAGTAAATTGATGCCTAATACCTTGCTGCTTGCAATATGCATCAAATGGCCCAATATACTCTCCTCCATTATCAGTGTGAATGCACTTGATCTTCTTCTCAGTTTCTCTCTCAACCGAGGCTTGGAATTGCTTGAATACACCTAGTACTTGATCTTTGGTCCTCAAAGTGAAGGCCCAAACTTTCCTGGAAAATTCATCAATAAAACTCACAAAGTACTTAGCACCACCAAGAGATCTTACCAACATTTTGCAAACATCGGAATGTATCAAGTCCAGCTTCTCAGGCTTCTTGTGAGGAGGTAGAGTCTTGAAGGCAACTCGGTGTTGCTTCCCTGCTAGACAATCTGAACATTTCTTAATGTGAACTCCTTTCACACCCTTCAACAATTTTTCCTTTACTAGCACTTTCATCCCCTTCTCACTCATGTGCCCAAGTCTCTTGGGCCATAGAGCACAATGATCATCCTTCTCTAGTGCATTGAAAGAAGCACTAAAGAGCTTAGCATGAATATGATACAACACTGAGACCATTTTACCTCTTGCAACAATCATGTTACCTTTGGTGAGCTTGTACTGCCCTTTTCCAAAACTGCTCAAGTAATCATCTCCATCAAGCAAACCAACTGAAAAAATATTGAGACGAAGTGCCTCAACATGTCTCACAGATTTGAGGACTAACCTTGTACCATTTGCGGTCTCCAAATGCACATCTCCTTTTCCAATGATGGATGCTCTATCATTGTTCCCCATCTTCACAACACCAAAATGACCTGATATATAGTTAGTGAAGAGCTCTCTGCGAGATGTAGCATGAATGGTAGCACCTCTGTCCGGTATCCAAATCATCTCGTCACCATCCACAAGGTTGACGGTTTCATTAGAAACAACAGTGATCTTCTCCTCAATAGTGGAACCAAATATGCCCTCATTTTCTTCATGCATAACAAGCATGATGTCCTCTTCTACTGCAGTAACTCGGTTGCCCTCTATGTCACTATCACTGTCAACTTGCTTCTGATCTTGCTTCTTCTTTTTCTTGTTGTCTTTCTTCCACTTGTCACATTGCCACTTAATGTGGCCCTTCTGATGGCAGTGATGGCACTCATAATCAACATACTTACTTTTTCATTTGCTCCTACCTCTTTCTGCCCCTTTACCTGGACCTCTGCTCTTTTACTTCTTCCCCTGGACTGAGTGACTAGCACCTCTGAATGTGAGGAAGAACTAGCTTCAGCCACCTTTCTGGACTCTTCATTTAGTACCCTGGTTTTCACAAGATTCCAAGTGACAACTCCATTAGGTGCTGAATTGCAAACCGTGACCTTAGAGGTCTCTCAGTTCTCCGGTAATGAGCCTAGTAGCAGCAAAGCTCTTACTTCATCTTCAAATGTAATTCCCATTGAAGAAAGCTGATTTATAATGCCTTGGAATGTATTCACATGATCTGCAATTAGAGTGCCCTCTTTGTACCTCAAGCACATTAATTGTTTGATCAAGAACATCTTATTTGTACCTTCTTTTCCGGCAAACAACTCTTCCAATTTCTGCCATAAGGTGTGTGCATGTGTCTCATCAATGATATGGTTCAAAACATTGTCATCGATCCATTGCCGAATGAACCCACAAGCTTGGCGATGAAATACCTTCCACTGACCTTCCTCAATGCCCTCCGGCATCTCATTGGAGAACAATGGCTTCCAGTATTCTTTCACATACAACAAGTACTCCATCTTGCCCTTCCATGCTTGATAATTTGTACCGTTCAAAGATATCATCCTACTGGTATTCACTTCCATCTTTCACCACAAGAAACTCAGCAATTTGCACAAGCAAACCAAGGCTCTGATACCACTTTGTTGGGGCTGGACAGCAACAATGCGCTGCACACATTCACCGACACGGAAAATATGCACACTACACAACCCCTTCCACTTGTGATGAACTTTGTGGACAGCTTCAACCAACAAGTAAGCAGCGGAATAACACAAACAACATGCACATGTGACACATGATTTAACGTGGAAAAACCTCCTCGACTTGAGGGGTAAAAAAACCACGGCTGTGGACCGACCGGTCCACGCAACTTCACTATGAGAATGAGTACAATGTCTTCTCTAGAACCTCTAGAGAGATTTACAACACACTCTCCACGTTGCCAACCGGCAACAGCAACAACAACCACAAGAAGCAAGATTTCAGCAAAGCAGAGTTTACACAGCTTCTGTATCCTTCAGTGTTTTGTGAACTGCTCTTAAACCGCTAAACGAAACAGCACCAAATTTGGCAGACAAGTAGACACATGAGTTCTTGACATCTCCACCAAATTTCAGCTTAACCGGACATTATTTGCCTACCCAAACTGTTCGTCTTCCAAACCTACTCTGTTCTGAAACTGCAGCAGTCAGAGCTGACAAAACCACTCTCAAATCTGATGCTCCACTGACCCAATCCTCAAACCAGCTAACCAGATCGAAGTACTCAAAGTAAGGAACGAGTTCACCAAGTTTGGGGTCGATCCAAGCACGTTTGAGCCTCCAATCACCAGTTTGAACACTGTCTAGTCAGATGCAGCAAATCTGGACAGAGCCTCTGCTTCTTCTTCTTCCTCTCTCTCAAGTTGTGTTTTCTCTTGTGTGCTCTCACTCTCACTCTCACACGAATGGCAGCCACCACCAGCAGGGGTGGAGTGGCTAGGGTTTTCTCCTTGCTTCATTTCACTTGGAAGCACTCTCAACCGTTGGATGCAGCAAGGATCAACGGCTGACATGTGTTGGACTTATGGGCTGATGTTGGGCTGTCAACACACCTCCATGTGGAGGGACTTAGCCCAACATAATTAGCTGAACTCTTCTTCAGATTGCTCAATCAATCAATGAGCCCAGTCTTGTTGCCTACTCTGGAGACTGGAAAAGTTGTACGTGGACTCGGCAGTGTTCCTAACAAAGGTCTTGTCTTGTTTGTGGGTCGTCGCCAACTCTTAGGGATAGAGATGCCTTCACTTGTTCAAGAGTTCTTGAAAGAGAAGAAATAAACTATACGAATATTGTCCAACCCACTATTTTTTGTTGGACATAATTGGGCTTTGCGACAGGAGTTATCCCTATTCGATGTAGTATCTATGTACGAGGGAGTTTCAATCAGTCCGATCAATATGTATAAGTTATTCGAGAGAAATGAATTTGTTCTCCTCTATCCAGGTGGTGCTCGGGAAGTTCTACACCGGAAGGTGAACTAAATATTTTTTTTGCATTTGTACAAATGAATTTCATGTTTGCTCCCACTGTGCATAGGAGCAGTCCCCTAGATTTATTAATTAAGTTGAACTGGACAGGGTGAAGGCTACCAGTGCTTTTGGCCAGATAAACCAGAATTTGTAAGAATGGTAGCCCGTTTTGGAGTTACTATCATACCATTTGGCTGTGTCGGAGAAGATGACATTTTAGAGGTATTCTTTTCGTGCCTTTGTATATTGAATTAACTCAAGGACACAGTTTGCTACTTCTAAATTATTTTTCATGATCTTTTTATATGTATTGTAACAGAGTAATATCAGACACATTAATTAGTGATCACTATCATACATTCAGGTTTTTTCTAGGGCAAATACACATTGCACGTATATCTCCTTCCAAAACAAGAGAGAACCTATTCTGCTAATTCTTTGTTCCTTCTGCAGATAGTCCTGGATTACAACGATCAAAAGAACATCCCTTATCTCAAAGACTGGATAAAACCATTCAATGAAGATCTTCCAACTGTAAGGTCAGATATCTATCGTCCTGACTCGTTTCCTTTGAAAAGGGGAGTTAATAATCAAATATTTTCTATTGCTAAATTATTTGCTCAACACTACCCATGCTCAGCTGCAGTAGGAACACTTTTATTTCAGGGATACAGTCATTGGAGAGGATGGGAATCAGGCCTTGCATCTCCCAGTTGGTCTCCCTAAGGTACCAGGTCGCTTATACTTCCTGTTCGGCAAGCCAATCAAGATGAAAGGTCTGAACAATCTGCTGATGGACAAGAAACAAGAAAGCGATTTGTATCTACACACAAAATCGGAAGTGGAGAACTTAATGTCTTATCTTAAGAGGAAGAGAGAAGAAGATCCTTACCGGAGTATAACGCGGCGCATGTTGTACCAGGCCGCTAGGGGTGCTTCCGCTCAAGTGCCTACTTTTGAGCTGTGAAAATCGGGCATCGATGCACCTTTCCATATGGTGGTATTGCTGCTTGGAAAATCTCCATACATCTTTAGTTTACAGAGTTAGTCTTGAGATAAATTTCACGGACTAACAAGGATGCAATATTCAGAATGAACTAAAGAAAGTCCAACATTGCTCTGTACTTCAAATCAAAATATAATTAGGATCGGAAGAACATAGTGTATAACATCATTTGCTTCTTGTGTTGGGTTGATGAAGAGAACACAAGCAGTGTAAGGTGGGTGCTGGGGATGCAAAGGATGAAATGAGGGATTGAGCAGATCACAATGCGGGGAGCCGTATAATCAACTAAAAACAGATACAGGTATACTGCCGTTGCTGCCATGGTACGCAGATCTACGAGCCTTAAATGTAGTGAAGTCTGACCCAGATTAATCTGAGAACATTCTAAAGCAACATAATATCCTCCTCCTTTCGGCATTTGAGCAACTGAAGATAACATACAGAGCAAGAATAGTCTGAAGCAGAACATTCTCGATTAGTCTCTTCAATTAATGACAGCCTAGATTGCACAGATACGGATACACGTACCAGTATATCCGGGTGATACACACATGTAAATACGTTATTTCTGAAAAGCGCCAATATGGGGATACATTCGACTATTTTTGAAAACAATATAAAAAAATTGATATCAATAAGCATGAAGCCATTCAGCATATATTTAGTCAATGCACAAAAGTACCTTTCAACAGTAAAATTAAAAAATAGAAAAAATTCAAAAATTCTGTTTTTTTACATACTTCCACAAATGTTTGTTGTGCATACAAAATTTCATCACGAAATCACATTGGTGGAAGTCGTGCCAAAAAACAAAATTAGAACTCCAAAATGCTTTTGTAAGTAACATTTTCAGAGCATCAATTTTGTTTTTATTAGCGCGCCTTCTACCAATGTGATTTTGCGATGAAATTTTGCATGCACAACAATCATTTGTGAAAATAGGCCACAAAAAAAATTCAGAATTTTTTGAATTGTCTTCTTATGTTACTGTTCACAACAGGAGCATTTGCGCCTAGGTGTAGAAACTCCACGTCCGTCAATGCAGTCCATTATCTCCTATCTTATCCATGATTCCAACAAAAGTAGGAACCAAAAGCCAACGGGTTCACCAAACATAAAAAGTACAGTTAGAGAGAGGGAGGAGGAGGAGGAAATCAGCAGCCTTCTACTAGATATAATTTTATTTCTACATGATAGTGAGAGGAAGGGGAGCGAGAGCACCGGGGAAAGGCGCCCCCTACCGTCACTACTAGAGCCTAAGAGCCCGAGAGGTATCGGGGACTTATCAGGAAAGAATCAGTATCTGATACGGTATCTGGTAAGGATACGCTCGTTGTTGGAAGTATCTGTGTTTTTCTTGATGACAACCTTTGAAGAAGCATGATCGATGGGCTAGCAGAACGAAAATTTGCTGCTACGTGCTCAGATTTAAAGTCTCCAACAGGGAGTTTTCACGTTGGACTCAGAGCGGGACAGGGGAACCACAGCAGCGACCGCCGGTGTAGCGGAAGACGCCATCGCCTTCCTCTCGGTGCCAGGCGTGGACACCACGGCCGATTGAGATTGCTCGGCCAGACGTGTCGTTTTTTTTTTTAGAAAAGGAGGATGACCCCCGGCCTCTGCATCTGGAAGATGCATACGGCCACTTTATTGATTATTCTCGAGGACCATACAAAGTATTACACCAATGTGCCTGAATCAACCATCTTGGCAACATATGCCACTACTCCTATCCAATATGATGAAGGGGTGCTAGCCGGGCCACTACCCATACAAAGTATTATTCTCGAGGACGTATCGTGGATTTGGGAAAAACTTTCCTGGAGCGTCGTCGGTGCTCCTATTCCCGCCCTACGCGCTCGAAAGTTTTTTTTAGAATAACTAGGGAATTTATTCAAAGTTCAAAGCCGAAGCAATACAAGCAATGTCTGGCAAGGTCCCTAGCCACAAACGGCGACCAAAGGGAAACGCTGAAGCCGCCTTAGCTATGGCCTGAGCTTCCAAATTTGCTTCCCCACACTCATAACGAAAACTAACCTTTACAAAGTCATTCATGGACTCCTTTGTTTCATCTATAACCAAAGCGTATGAAGATAGTGTATTCCCGTTTATATCCTTCACCACTTGCATGCAGTCCGAAGCTATCATCGCATGTGTGACGTTTAGATCTCTCGCGAGAGCAAGCGCCTCGCTGCATGCATGTGCTTCAAGGCTCGCTGCATCCACCAGACCGGCAATGGTGACAGCTGACGCGCCGAGATAGTTGCCATCTTTGTCTCTGCAGATCGTTGCGGCCGCCCCCGTCCTGCCATTGCGAGATATGGCCCCATCAACATTAATTTTTACTTCATCATTACCTGGTGCAATCCACCTATGAACTTGCTTCTCTGAAGTTGTAGTATTGGTGGCTGGTTTCATAACTGTAGCTATGTTCAGGTCCTTCAAATAACGGTTTATGAAGCTCAAGGTAGACAAAGGGCTCTGAAATTCATCATCATGTATGGCTCTTCTCCTCGCCCACCAAATAGCCCACATTGATATGAGTATTTTTGCTAGATCTTGCTGACTTATCGTTTCAAACAGCCAGAATAGCCACAGCCTCGCATCATCTGATCTGTTGGATAGCAGAACCTCGACAGTCTCCTCGTCTCCCAAAGCCCATACGCAACGCGCCATCCGGCAATCAAAAAGAGAATGCGCTCGAAAGTGTGCTAACGCGTGAGTTTGGTGACGGTAGTTGGGCTGGCCCATTTTTCGCTGATTTCTCTTTTTTAGAACAAAGGTTTAAGTTGAGCCCGACTTTGAATTAACGAAGCCATCAAACCACCAATATTACAACTGCACCAACTTACACAAACGTAAAAACGAAACAAAAATAAGAAAACTCACACGGCTGATACAAGGAGCACAGATGAAGCCATGCTACAGCCATCGCCCTATGGTCAACCTACACCAACAGAACAAATTAGGGACTAGCAAGGAATGGACCGCCGTGATTGAATCGTATTCACATCCACTCTCGAACGAACATGGACCGGACCACCATCTGAATCCGCCGTCGCAAAAGGCCCTTGTGCTCTCACCCTGAATCAGAGTGTGTCGCACAAGGCGTAAGGTCCAGAGGAAAAGCGATCGGTTTCAATAGCGTGTACGTGTATCCCGGAAACTTCTATGGCAAATCATCGAAGATACCAGCTCCCTAAGTTTGAAGCTTTCTGGTGCATTGGGGTCTATGGGGTACAATGGGCCGCACGTGTAAGAGTGTGTGTTGTTGGCAGAGTTCTTCCTGGTGCATCGGGATCTTTGGGTACAATGGGGCCCACCTATAAGAGTGTATGTTATTGGTTGAGAGTAACACACACCTAGCTGTAATGTGTCATTCTTAAACTTGATTTTAAAAAAGCATAAGACAAAGTTAAGTGGTCCTTCCTGTTGCAAACTTTGCACATGAAGGAGTTTTCACAAAAATGGTGCCGCTGGATAGAGAGCTTTGTCTCTAGAGGTAGTGTGGCCATAAAAGTTAACGATGACGTTGGCAACTATTTTCAGACACAGAAGGGGCTTCGTCAAGGCGACCCCGCATGATCTCCCATCCTGTTTAACATAGTCGCTAACATGCTAGCTACCCTTGTTGAGCGGGCTAAGCTGGATGGTCAAATAAGTGGAGTTATCCCACACTTGGTAGAAGATGGATTATCCATTCTACAATATGCGGATGACACGATACTACTCATGGATCATGATCTAGATAAGGCTAGAAATCTCAAGCTGCTCTTATGTGCTTTTGAGGAACTTTCTGGTCTCAAAATTAATTTCCATAAAAACGAACTTTTTTGCGTTGGTGATGTTGCAGAATCAGCACCCGAATATGCCAAGATTTTTGGATGCTAGCTTAGGCAGTTTCCGATTTGGTATCTGAGTATTCCCATACACTATCAGCGTTTAACTATCGCTGAGTAGAGGCATGTGAAAGAGAGACTGGAGAAACGATTAGCCAGTTGGAAGGCCAAACTCTTGTCTTATGGGGGCCGACTGATCTTGATCATTTCCCTCCTAAGCAACATGGTTTTATATATGTTGTCATTCTTCCACCTGCCAAAAGGGGTTCTAAAATCGCTAGATTACTTTAGATCCAGATTTTTTTGGCAGTCTGATAACAAAATCAAAAAATATCGACTTGCTAGGTGGAGCGTATTATGCAGACCTAAAAGTCAGGGGGGTTTGGGTATCCAAGACCTTGAGATTAAAAACATCGCTCTTCTCAGCAAGTGGGTTTATAAACTACTCACTGAGAATGAAGTATGGCAGAAAATCATTCGCAACAAGTATGTGGGATCCAATGCCATTTCTCAAATTCATTGGAAACCCGGGGATTCACATTTTTGGAGTGGTGTCATGAAGGCTAAGGAATTCTTCTTCCAATTTGGGACCTTCTCTGGTTAGGGAACAACTCACTAATGGTGCAATATCCGAGCTTGTACCGGATCGTTAGACATAAATTCATCACGATCAAACAAGTCTTCGGACAAGAAAACCTCGATATTTCTTTTCGTAGGGATCTTTTGGGCAATCGTCTGGCAGCATGGAATGAATTACTCACTCACCTGGAGGACATTTAACTGTCAGATGAGCCGGACACTTTTTGGATGGAACTTGCATCAGAATGGCAAATTTTTGGTCAAATCTATGTATGATGCAATGGTTCATTGTGATGTTCCAGTTGATAATAGGAAATTGTGAAAGTTAAAAATTTCTCTAAGAGTGAAGATTTTCCTCTGGTTTCTAAACAAAGGAGTCATCCTAACCAGAGATAACCTGGCACGACGAAACTGGCATGGGTCCAAGACATGTGTCTTTTGCCAACATGACGAGACTATTGAACACTTATTTTTCGAGTGTAAGTTTGCTCGGATAGTTTGGGCCATGGTCCAAGTAGCTTTGAATTTATACCCACCACGTAGTGCACGAAATATGTTCGGCAACTGGTTGCGAGATATTGATAAACAATTTTCTACACATATTCTTGTGGGAGCGGCGGCCTTATGCTGGGCAATGTGGCTCACCAGGAATGATGTGGTTTTTAACAATAAATGTGTCTCATCTTCTATGCAGGTTATCAATATTTGTACACGATGGCTCCGTACGTGGTCTATCCTGCAGAAGCCGGAGGACAGGGACCTTTTTATGATGGCGTCTACACGGCTGGAGCGTACGGCCAGGGAGGTTTTCTACCCACATGGATGGCGGTGTGATTTACGGATAGGGTCTACCGCTTCTTAGGCTGGACACAATTTATTGCTTGCCTTTGTATCAAATTATTTTATTTTAGAGTGCTCTGGACTTTTTGGCTGTGTGCATCTAGCTATGCAGAGGTCGGTCTTTCTTTCAATACGATTGTATCATCTCGATATATCTATTCAATGAAAAGTCCTTTATCGGAAAAAAAGTTGTAATGTGTCGGTCTATTTTTTTGGTTTGAAATAATTATTGCCTGTTTTTTCCTTTTATTCATTTTCTATGTTTCTATGGTTGTTAATATTATTTTTGGGTTTTTTCTTCTTTGTTTCCTCTTTCCTTTCATTTTTATTTTGTCTAATTATTTTTTCACATTTAATTAACAAATATTAGTTTAAACTCATGAACATATAGAAAACTATGGACATTTTTTATAGTCCATGATTGTTTTTTCCAAATTCATCGATATATTTAAAGGTCGCAAGCATTTTTAAAGTGTGAATTTATTAATATGTTATTTTTTTCAAATTTGCTCACATTATTTGAAAATTGAAATCCATTAATATCTTTAAATTCGCTTACATTTCTAGGCTAACTGTAGAATTGGACTAACTCCATTGTGAAAGGCTGGGACTCGGCGTGGCGATAGAGCTCACGGGCAGGCCTGCACCTGTTACGTGGACCAATAGTACAGCTCGTTGATGTAGCCGGCATTTATTGTGTTTGGAAAATACTGGAGATTATACGCGGTGGAAATTTAGCGTACAGGAATAGGCCCGTATGCCAGGGCAGCGGAGCGATGCATCGCCGTGACGACTGGATCGAAAATGTTCCATTGGTCCATGATGGTTGCGTTCCAGCCGTACCGGCCTACCGATCGAGCACAACGGCGTCTCCTCACGACCGAGCGATTTTTTTTTTTTGACAAACTGGGTCCACTGCAATCTCCAGCCCTTTGCATGCTCTGCTCTGCGCGCGGGCGGTTGAACCTATGGTGACGGCGAAGGCGGTCGGGGATGGATTCGAGTTCTTAACAGATCCGCTTGACAGGTATGCTGAGATGTTTCAGTTTTTTGCGTGTGCATATTTTAGAGCATTTCCACTAGCGTCCTTAAGAAGCCTTCAGACCACTTTTTAGGCGCTGGATTAGACGAAAAATATAGCCGGTGGGCGCAGGCCACACCTAGGCCATCGGGGGGCATCTGGGGCACCGGCGCTTTATTTAAGCGATCCAATTGGCCCACGTCAGTCACCCATCCCCCCTCTCTCCTCTCTTTTCTCTTTTTCTTCTGCCTACCCCACGCACACACGCCGAGCCGCATGAAAGATGCAAGCCGCATGGGAGGCCGACTAAGAGGGTGCTTGGATCCAAGGGACTATTTTTAATCTGACTAAAAATAGTCTCTTTTAGAGGCTAAAGTTTCAAGCACCCCTGACTAAAGAGAGGCTAGGACTAGTCTTGAGACTAAAATTTTTTAGTCATAGGAAACCTACTAAAATATGTATTAGCCCTCTTTCTCATCATTTAATGTCTCTCCTTTAACACATGCGAGTTCTGGATTGGAGGGTTTGGAGGATAATAGATGCTCAATAACTTGATTTTAGTCTCTTTAGTATTTGAATCCAAGCATGGGTGAGGCTAGCAAATTTTAGTCCCACTACTTTTAGTCATGGGACTAAAACGTATCCAAGCACCCTCTAAGTTTTTTTACTGGAGCCTGGAGCTACTGGTAAGCAATCCACCGTCTGTCACTTTCGTCAAGATTCGTGCAGCTTTTATATTCTATTTTTGGATATAGAATACACATAGTAATACATGTACTAATGTCAGATGAAGTCAGCTTTTTACAGAAGAAAGAGAGTTGGGTAGAAAGAACTGTGCATGTATACATGCATGCATTCTCTCAGGCCATACATATGACATGCATTTTATTTTCATCCTCATATTTTTAATGATTTATATCTTTTGAATCAAATGTCCAATATTGAAACTTTTTGTATATTTGAATTCGTGGTGACAAGACCTTCAAAACAAGATCATTTTTGCATATATTTTGTTTTATATATTTCAATTATTTTTGAAATCATTTTCATAAACATTAGATTTTAAAGCTATATTTCGCTCGTTTCAAGAAACTTATTTCAGAAACAATATTACACTCACTCAATTGAAAAACTAGATTTCATTTGTTTCAACAATAAACTTTACTTGTTTTAAAAAAATTAATATTTCCAAATTGTTTCACTCATTTCAAAGAATATAATTTCACTAGTTCCAAAATAAGTATTTAACAAATTTGAAAAATCACATTTCAAAGAATATAATTTCACTATTCCAAAACTAATTTCACTTCGTATTTACCAAAAAAGTATTGAAATGCATTTCACTCGGCAGAGATATCTGTTTCAAACATTGAAATAGTCGTTTGACACCAAAAAGATATATTTCACTTTTTTCAAATAACTTATTTCACTCATTTCAGAAAATACATTACATACGCTCTGTCGGAGTAAATGACCACGGGTAGCCTAGCCGGCTCCCCCTGGCCCTTCTGAAAAAATTACGAGTCGATCCGGCCCTCAAGAATCCAAGATGTGGGGCCGCCTTCCCCTTGCCGGCCGTCTCCCAGGCCGACTATCGGAAGGCGACCCGGCTTTAGCCCTCATGAAGAAAGCCGCGGGAGGGCCGGCTCCGAGAAGCCGGCCACGAGAAGGCCGACTCCAAGAGGCCAGCTCCCACAAAGCGGTCAAGATCGTACCCTCGAAGTCTGCATCCACATAACGGCGATGTGACGGGGCGTGGCTACAGTAAAGCCTGCCACCCCCGAATCCCAGAGCACGCCTGGCACAGTGCCCCGTACGGGGTGGCCATGACCCGTCCGGTGCGGCACTGTTGCCATGTTGACCCTGATGTCACCTATGACGGGCTGCCAGCGCGGCCCACGGGCGGTGGGCCCCTTCAGGCAGAGAGACACCCGAAGGCGGCCAGGCCTCCCCCAGTCGGCCCAAGACGGGGCCGGCTCCCCACGGCCGGCTTGCCTCCTTCCTCGAAGGAGACGCCCCATTAAGGAGACAAGACGCGGTGAGGCTACAGCGATCGCCCGCCGGGCGGCGGCACTGTAGCCACGCCCACCTCGGCGAAGCCCTCGTCACCAGGTTGAGGCAACAGTAACCAGTCACCGACAAGGCCCTGGACAGTGGGGCATGCCTGTCGACCAGGGAGCCGGCAGCCGGCGGGACCCACCAGCCGGCGGTCCCCAGCAGCCGGCGCAGAAGTCGGCGAGCGTAGACACAGACGGCTGGGGCCCACGCCCAGCCGGATTACCATTGTACCCCCGGGGGGTGAGCCTATATAAACCCCCCCGGGGCACCCATGCAAAGGGTTGATCGGTGCTACTTTTAGACACCACATAAGGAGGAGAGGAGAGCTAGTCGTGCCCTTCTTCTTCTTCTCGCAAAACAGCTCAAGGAGCATCTTGTAGCCACTCGTTCATCTAGTGATCATGCGGAGACCCCGCAGAGCAGCAGTAGGGGTGTTATCTCCACGGAGAGCCCCGAAGATGGGTAAGATTCGCCGCGTGCATGTCTTCGCCTCATCCCGCTTCCAGTCACCGGTGACGTCTTACTGGCTCCCACAATGATAAGCCACCCGTTGGCATATATCGCACCTACCACCCGACGTTTGGCGCCCACCGTGGGACCAGGCGCACCGTCGTCCGGAGACCTGTTCTGGACGGGAACCCTCTTCCTCCCTAGCGAGCGTAGCCAGCCCGGCACGCCCGATGGCGCCTGCCACGACGTGCTGCAAGGCGTCGCCAACGTCTGCGCAGCAAGCGGCCTCGCCGATCTCCTTGACGAGACCCTCATCTCCGACGAGCTCGCCTCTGACGCGGGCACCGACCACCTCGTCAACCTCCTCGGCCAGCTCCACGTCTCCGGCGAGCTTGCTGTGGACTTGAAGTCTGTTGGCTCCACCGATCCGATGCCTGTCGACTCCGACACGGCCTCGCTCGACGCTTTCCCCACCGACGTCGCGATCTACAACGACCCTCTTCCCCGGGCCGATGGCTGTGACGGCGCCACCACCGAGGTGATGGTCATCGGCCACGGCGGCGCTTCTGGCGAGAACGTCGTCGACGCCCCGCATGCAGCGGTCCACGATTTGTCTATCCCCCTCCCGGCCGATGCCGACGCCGAAGCACTGGAGGCTCGCCGCCTCGCCCTCCTCGCGGAGGGCCGAAAGTTGGCCTCCATGAGACGCCTCACCGAGGCCCACCAGCGCGAAGCCGACCGCGCCGCCTTTGGCACGCCGCCCCCAGGCGGGCCAAGCCAAGCCGGCGTTGTCAGGCAGCGCGGCGCTGCCCTCGCCGACACGCTAGGAGTCGACCGCCCAGTCTACGCCACTCCGCTCGAGAACCTGCGCGCCGCCCAGGCGGCCGTAGACGAGCTAGACGGACTGGGGGCCGAAGAACTCCCCCACATGACCAGACACATCCAGCAACTAATCAATGTAGCCCACAGCGGCACGAAGCCGACGCCCGCGTGGAAAGCCCTCCCCCGCGCCAAGAGCACGGCGCGACGTCCCGGACGCCGACTGCGGGTAAAACCCATGCGCGTCACGAGAAGGAGCCGGCTGGCAGCCGAAGCCGAACCCGGACCTCCATCGAGCGAGACACAGAAGGCCGTCCCCGGGCCGTGGTGCGGTGGGGCAACCCGCCTCCGCCTCTGCCTCGTGGGGAGAGATATCCCACCCCGCCGCCTGTCACACATCCGACTCTCAGCGGCCGACTAGATCTCCGTGAAGGAGTCGGCGAGAACGACGCCCGCCATCGGATCGACCACCTAGCGCGATCCGTGGCGCTAGAAGAAGAAGATGATGTTGGCCCGCCTTGCTTCGGCCCCCGCATCCGCGACGAGCCTTTCCCCAAAGGGTTCTCGCTCCCAAGAGACACGCCCAAGTACAATGGCTCCGTGAAGCCGGAAGATTGGTTGATCGACTACTCCACAGCGGTTCGCATAGCAAACGATAACAGGCGCGTTGCCGTGAAGTACATGCCCCTCATGCTGCAAGGCATGGCGCGGACCTGGCTCAATAGCCTCAGGCCCTACAGTATCAACAGCTGGCTAGACTTCACGGAGACCTTCGTCCGCAACTTCACCAGCACCTACAAGCGGGCCCCAAGCCCAGACAGCTCGCTTTGTGCGTACAAGGCCCCGCCGAATCCACTCGTGACTACCTTACGCTTTGGGCCGAGCTCCACAACTCTTGCGAAGGGGTGCACGAGGTGCAAGCCATAGAATACTTCACCGCCGGCTACCGAGAAGGCACCCTCCTTAAGCACAAGCTCCTCTGCGACGAGCCAACTACCCTCAATGAGCTTCTGGTCATACCGGACAAGTACGCCACCGCCGACTCCTCAATGAAGACCGAACTCCGGGTAGATGCGTCCGGGAAGGTAATCAACCCGGCGCCCAAGACGCCGGCTGGGGACTCCGGCCGACGCCCATACCAGAACGACCACAAGCGCAAGGGCCCCGTGCCGCTCTCCACTAGCCAGCAGGTGGCCACAGTCGAGGACAAGCAGCCCGAAGGGCGGCCCGCATCCAAGAAGCCGAAGGGCGGCAGGCCGGCTTGGCAGCCGGCCTTCTCCTACGAGAAAACTCTCGACACCCCATGCAAGTTCCACAGCGGCGCGAAGCCGTCCAAGCACACAACCCGGAAGTGCCACTGGCTCACCCGAATCTCCAAAGGCGAAGGGCTCGCGTCGCCTCCGCCTGCTGGCCCGCCGCCTCCGGCTCCGCAGCCGTCGACCGCTCGGCCAGCAGTTGGAGCTGTGCACGATGAGTTCCCCGACGAGCATGCCGCCTACGTTGTATTTACAAGCCAGCCCGAAGGCCGGCGTAGCAGACGCCGAGAGCACCAAGAAGTCAACATGGTCGCTGCCAACCCCGCCGAGCACATGCACTGGTCAGAAAAGCCTATCAGCTGGAGCCGGGCCGACCACCCAGAGGTGATGCCGTCTCCCGGCTCTTATGCGTTGGTTTTGGATGCCACCCTTGCAACGGACAGATGCGCCGCCCGTTTCTCCCAAGTGCTGATAGACGGCGGGAGCAGCATCAACATCATGTACCGTGACACCCTGGAGAAGCTGAACGTCAAGACGAAGCAACTCATGCCTACTCGGACTGTGTTCCATGGCATTGTACCTGGCCTGTCCCGCGCCCCCATTGGCAAGATCAAGATTGATGTACTCTTTGGGGACAAGGATCATTTCCGCCGAGAAGCGATCTGGTTTGAAGTGGTGGACCTGGAGAGCCCCTACCATGCATTGCTTGGCCGTCCTGCCTTGGCCAGGTTCATGGCTGTTCCCCACTATGCTTACCTCAAAATGAAGATGCCGAGCGCCAAGGGCATCCTCACCGTAGCCGGCAATTATAAGAAATCTTCTGACTGCGCTGCAGCCAGCAGCCGGCTGGCCGAGTCCCTTGTGATTGCCGAAGAAAAGTAGATGTTGGACCGAGTCGTGGCCATGGCCAGCAAACAGCCGGCCCTGTCCCCCGATCCCAAGGAGTGTGATGCCCAAGGATCTTTCTAGCCGGCCAAGGAGACGAAGAAGATACCTCTTGACCCCGAGCATCCAGAAAGGTTTGCCGTAATCGGGGCAAACCTAAACAGCAAATAGGAAGGCGAGCTCGCCGACTTCCTCCATGAGAATCGGGATATCTTTGCATGGTCCCCTAAGGACATGCCGGGTGTTCCGAAGGAATTCGCCGAGCACAAGCTACACGTCCGAGAAGGCGCAAAACCAGTCAAACAACCCCTCCGCCGACTGTCAAAGGAGAAAAGAAGGATTGTGGGAGAGGAGATAGCCCGGCTTCTGGCAGCCGGCTTCATTATGGAGGTTTTCTTTCCAGAGTGGCTCGCCAACCCGGTCCTCGTGCTAAAGAAGAACAACAAGTGGCGCATGTGCATAGACTACACGAGCCTCAACAAGGCCTGCCCCAAAGATCCCTTTGCCCTGCCAAGGATTGATCAAGTGATAGACTCCACGGCCAGATGCGAGCTGTTGAGTTTTTTGGATGCTTACTCAGGATACCACCAGATAAAGCTAGATCCGGCTGACCGCCTGAAGACCGCCTTCATCACGTCATTCAGAGCTTTCTGCTACCTAACCATGACATTCGGCTTAAGAAATGCCGGTGCCACTTTTCAGCGTTGCATGCAGAAGTGCCTCCTCAAGCAGCTTGGCAGAAATGCCCACGTCTACGTAGACGACATTGTGGTGAAGACGGAAAAGCGCGACACCTTGCTGGAGGACCTCAAGGAAACATTTGAAAACCTGCGTCGGTTCCAGATCAAGCTCAACCCCGAGAAATGCGTGTTCGGAGTGTCAGCCGGCCAGATCCTAGGCTTCCTGGTCTCCGAACGCGGCATCGAATGCAACCCAGTAAAGACCAAGGCCATTGAGAGAATGGCGATTCCCACCAAACTTCGAGACGTCCAGAAGTTCACCGGGTGCTTGGCCTCCCTGAACCGCTTCATCAGCCGGCTCGGAGAGAAAGCTCTCCCCCTCTACCGCCTCATGAAGAAGACCACTCACTTCGAGTGGAACGACCAAGCCGACCAAGCTTTTCACGAGCTGAAGAAGATGCTGGCCACGCCGCCTGTCCTGGCGGCGCCGACTGAGAAAGAGCCCATGCTCCTCTACGTTGTTGCAACCAGCCGGGTGGTCAGAACCGTCATCGTAGTCCAGCGCCCAGAAGAGGGCCGAGCCCAGCCGGTCCAGAGGCCGGTGTACTATTTGAGCGAGGTGCAGTCTACCTCGAAGTAGAACTACCCGCATTACCAGAAGATGTGCTATGGCGTGTACTTCGCCGCCAAGAAGCTGAAGCCCTACTTCCAAGAGCACCCCATCACGGTCGTATGCACCGCCCCGCTTGCCGAGATCATAGGCAGCCTGGATGCATCCGGTCGGGTGCCAAAATGGGCCATCGAGCTGGCCCCCTACACGATCTTCTACCAGCCTCGCACCGCCATCAAGTCCCAAGCATTGGCCGACTTCCTCATCGACTGGGCCGAGACCCAGTACCTACCGCCAGCTCCCGACTCCACTCATTGGCGCATGCACTTCGACGGGTCCAAGATGCGCACCGGCTTGGGAGCCGGCGTCATCCTCACCTCTCCCAAAGGCGACAAGCTCAGATACACGCTGCAAATTCACTTTGCCGCCTCCAACAACGTGGACGAGTACGAGGCGCTCATACATGGGCTCCGGCTTGCCAAAGAGCTCGGCATACGCCGGATCCTATGTTACGGCGACTCGGACTTGGTAGTCCAGCAATCATCCGGCGACTAGGACGCCAAGGATGCAAATATGGCAAGCTACCGCTTGCTCGTTCAGCAGATCAGCGGGTACTTTGAAGGATGCGAGTTCCTCCACGTATCGCGAGCCGACAACGAGCCAGTTGATACCCTGGCTCGAATAGGCTCCACTCGGCAGGCAATACCAACTGGTGTCTCTCTGCAACGCCTCCTCAACCTGTCTATCAAGCCGTCTCCAGAGTCTGATTCCATCTTCGTGCTGCCTGACCCCGACGCGGCCGGGTCCGGTTCGAAGAACCAAGCAGGTGACCCGGGGACATCGATAGTCGGCTCGGGGACGTCAGTAGGCGGCTCGGGGACTTCCGTAGTTACGCCCGACCCGGGGACTGCCACACCTGGCTCGGGGACTGCGGTAGTCGGCCCGGGGACTGCACCAACACAACAGGCGGCGATCGACTCCAGCATTTCACCACCCAGCCCACCCGCCTTGGTCGCAGTAGCCGTATTGGCAATAGAAGAAGTCGCAGCTCCATCATGGGCTCAGTCCATCCTCAACTTCCTAATAAACCAAGATCTGCCGGCTGACGAAACAGAGGCAAGACAAGTCCAACGCCGAGCCGGAGCATACACAATCGTCAATAGAGAGCTTGTCAGGCACAGTGTCACTGGAGTCTTCCAGCGATGCGTCGAGCAAGAGAAGGGCATTGCAATCCTCAGAGACATCCACCAAGGAGAATGCGGCCACCATGCGGCCTCAAGATCACTCGTCACCAAAGCTTTCCGCCATGGGTTCTTTTGGCCGACGGCTTTGGACGATGCCAAGAAGTTAGTTAAACATTGCAAAGGGTGCCAAGTCTTCAGCTCCAAGCAACACATGCCGGCTTCGGCACTCAAAACCATTCCCATCACTTGGCCCTTTGCTGTTTGGGGACTGGACATGGTGGGCCCATTCAAGACGGCGCGCGGCGGCATGACACACCTGCTTGTCGCCGTGGACAAATTCACCAAATGGATTGAGGCCAAGCCGATCAAGAAGCTGAATGGGTCGACTGCCGTGACATTCATCGCAGATATAACAACTCGCTACAGTGTGCCACATAGCATCATCACCGACAATGGCACGAATTTCACCAAGGGAGCTTTGGCACGTTTCTGTGCGATGCAGGGCATCCGGTTGGACTTAGCGTCCGTTGCCCACCCGCAGTCAAATGGCCAAGTCGAGCGAGCCAATGGCCTCATCCTTTCCGGCATCAAGCCCCGACTGGTTGTACCACTGGAACGATCGGCCGGCTGTTGGCTCGATGAGCTGCCGGCCGTCCTCTGGAGTCTGCGCACTACCCCAAACAAGTCAACCGGCTTCACTCCTTTCTTCCTCGTGTATGGTGCCGAGGCGGTCATCCCAACCGACATCGAGTTCGACTCGCCTAGGGTAACCATGTACACAAAGGCGGAGGCCAAGGAAGCACGAGAAGACGGCGTCGATCTACTGGAAGAAGGCCGGCTGTTAGCCCTCAGCCGGTCCGCCATCTACCAGCAGGGCTTGCGCCGCTACCACAGCCGGAAGGTCAGACCAAGATCTTTCCAAGAAGGCGACCTCGTGCTCCGGCTGATCCAGCGAACAGCCGGCCAGCACAAGCTCTCGGCCCCTTGGGAAGGCCCCTTCGTCATCAGCAGAGCGCTGGGAAATGACTCCTACTACCTGATCGACACACAGAAGCCGAAGGCACGAAAAGAGAGACGACTCCGGCAAAGAGTCGGAACGACCATGGAACGCCAACCTCCTCCGAATATTTTACAGTTGAAATGCAGTATGTATCATGCTAACTTTTGTGCTAAGTACGAGACAATAGGCCCCCCGAGGAGAGCTTGGGGACTGCCATCTTTTATCTATAAATGAAGAGTATCATGCTTATGATCATGTCATTACATTCACTTTTTTCGTCCGGCACCGGGTTCGACTAGTCGGCCCGGGGACTGGCCGCCTTCGGTTATATTAGAAGTCCTACCCGCGGTCAGACAAGTAGTGGGCCGGCACCCAAGCCCTCTCTTGCCAAAAGTCGCAGTTCGAAGAACCGGCTGTCTGGCTGGCAAGAGTTTGTTAGGGAACGTTGCAGAAAACAAAAGATTTCCTACGGTTTCACCAAGATCCATCTATGAGTTCATCTAGCAACGACTGATCGGATTGTATCTACATACCTTTGTACATCACGCGCGGAAGCGTTCAAAGAACGGGGATGAGGAAGTCGTACTCGACGTGATCCAAATCATCGGAGATCCTAGCGCCGAACGGACGGCACCTCCGCGTTCAACACACGTACGGTCAGCGTGACGTCTCCTCCTTCTTGATCCAGCAAGGGGGAAGGAGAGGTTGAGGAAGATGGCTCCAGCAGCAGCACGACGGCGTGGTGGTGGTGGAGCTGCAGTACTCCGGCAGGGCTTCGCCAAGCTCTATGGAGGAGGAGGAGGTGTTGGAGAGGGAGAGGGAGGCACCAAAGGCGTGGGGTGTGAAGCCCTTCCTCCCCCCCCCCCCACTATATATAGGGGGCCTAGGGGGGGGGCGCCAGCCCTAGGAGATGCAATCTCCTAGGGGGGCAGCGGCCAAGGGGAGGGGGCTTGCCCCCCAAGCAAGGGGGCGCCCCCCTTAGGGTTTCCCCCCAAACCCTAGGCGCATGGGCCCTAGGGGGGTGTGGCGCCCCAGCCCACTTGGGCTGGTTCCCTTCTCCATACAGCCCATAAGGCCCCCCCGGAAGAGGTGGCCCCTCCTGGTGGACCCCCGGAACCCCTCCGGTGGCCCCGGTACAATACCGATATGCCCCCGAACCTTTCCGGCGACCGTATGACAACTTCCCATATATAAATATTTACCTCCGGACCATTCCGGAACTCCTCGTGACGTCCGGGATCTCATCCGGGACTCCGAAAAACATTCGGTAATCACATACAAGTCTTCCTAACAACCCTAGCGTCACCGAACCTTAAGTGTGTAGACCCTACGGGTTCGGGAAACATGTAGACATGACGGAGAAGGCTCTCTGCTCAATAACCAACAGCGGGATCTGGATACCCATGTTGGATCCCACATGCTCCTCGATGATCTCATTGGATGAAACACGATGTCGAGGATTCAAGCAACCCCGTATATAATTCCCTTTGTTAATCGGTACGTTACTTGCCCGAGATTTGATCGTCGGTATCCCAATACCTCGTTCAATCTTGTTACCGGCAAGTCACTTTACTCGTACCGTAATGCATGATCCCGTGACCAGACACTTGGTCACTTTGAGCTCAGTGATGATGCATTACCGAGTGGGCCCAGAGATACCTCTCCGTCATACGGAGTGACAAATCCCAGTCTTGATCCGTGTCAACCCAACAGACACTTTCGGAGAAACCCGTAGTATACCTTTATAGTCACCCAGTTACGTTGTGATGTTTGGTACACCCAAAGCACTCCTATGGTATCCGGGAGTTACACGATCTCATGGTCTAAGGAAAAGATACTTGACATTGGAAAACTCTAGCAAACGAACTATACGATCTTGTGCTATGTTTAGGTTTGGGTCTTGTCCATCACATCATTCTCCTAATGATGTGATCTCGTTATCAATGGCATCCAATGTCCATAGTTAGGAAACCATGACTATCTGTTGATCAATGAGCTAGTCAACTAGAGGCTTACTAGGGACATGTTGGTGTCTAAGTATTCACACATGTATTACGATTTCCGGATAACACAATTATAGCATGAATAAAAGACAATTATCATGAACAAGGAAATATAATAATAATCCTTTTATTATTGCCTCTATGGCATATTTCCAACAGTCTCCCACTTGCACTAGAGTCAATAATCTAGTTACATTGTGATGAATCGAACACCCATGGAATTCTGGTGTTGATCATGTTTTGCTCTAGGGAGAGGTTTAGTCAACGGATCTGCTACATTCAGGTCCGTATGTACTTTACAAATATCTATGTCTCCATCTTGAACATTTTCACGAATAGAGTTGAAGCGACGCTTGATGTGCCTTGTCTTCTTGTGAAACCTGGGCTCCTTGGCAAGTGCAATAGCTCCAGTGTTGTCACAGAAGAGCTTGATCGGCCCCGACGCATTGGGTATGACTCCTAGGTCGGTGATGAACTCCTTCACCCAAATTGCTTCATGCGCTGCCTCCGAGGCTGCCATGTACTCCGCTTCACATGTAGATCCTGCCACGACGCTCTGCTTGCAACTGCACCAGCTTACTGCCCCACCATTCAAAATATACACGTATCCGGTTTGTGACTTAGAGTCATCCAGATCTGTGTCAAAGCTAGCGTCGACATAACCTTTTATGATGAGATCTTCATCACCTCCATAAACGAGAAACATTTCCTTAGTCCTTTTTAGGTACTTCAGGATATTCTTGACCACTGTCCAGTGTTCCTTGCCGGGATTACTTTGGTACCTTCCTACCAAACTTACGGCAAGGTTTACATCAGGTCTGGTACACAGCATGGCATACATAATAGAACCTATGGCTGAGGCATAGGGGATGACATTCATCTCTTCTATATCTTCTGCCGTGGTCGGACATTGAGCTCAGCTCAATTTCACACCTTGCAACACAGGCAAGAACCCCTTCTTAGACTGATCCATATTGAACTTCTTCAATATCTTATCAAGGTATGTGCTTTGTGAAAGACCTATGAGGCATCTTGATCTATCTCTATAGATCTTGATGCCCAATATATAAGCAGCTTCTCCAAGGTCCTTCATTGAAAAACTCTTATTCAAGTAGGCCTTAATATTGTCCAAAAGCTCTATATCATTTCCCATCAAAAGTATGTCATCTACATATAATATGAGAAATGCTACAGAGCTCCCACTCACTTTCTTGTAAACGCAGGCTTCTCCATAAGTCTGCATAAACCCAAACGCTTTGATCATCTCATCAAAGCGAATGTTCCAACTCTGAGATGCTTGCACCAGCCCATAAATCGAGCGTTGGAGCTTGCACACCTTGTCAGCATTCTTAGGATCGACAAAACCTTCCGGCTGCATCATATACAATTCTTCCTTAAGGAAACCATTAAGGAATGCCGTTTTGACGTCTATTTGCCATATCTCATAATCATAGAATGCGGCAATTGCTAACATGATACGGACGGACTTCAGCTTCGCTACTGGTGAGAAAGTCTCATCGTAGTCAACCCCTTGAACTTGTCGATAACCCTTAGCGACAAGCCGAGCTTTATAGATGGTCACATTACCATCCGCGTCTGTCTTCTTCTTAAAGATCCATTTATTTTCTATGGCTCGCCGCTCAACGGGCAAGTCAGTCAAAGTCCATACTTTGTTTTCATACATGGATCCTATCTTTGATTTCATGGCTTCCAGCCATTTGTCGGAGTCCGGGCCCGCCATCGCTTCTTCATAGTTCGAAGGTTCACCGTTGTCTAACAACATGATTTCCAAGACAGGGTTGCCGTACCACTCTGGTGCAGAACGTGTCCTTGTGGACCTACGAAGTTCGGTAGCAACTTGATATGAAGTTTCATGATCATCATCATTAACTTCATCTCTAGTCGGTGCAGGCACCTCAGGAACATTTTCCTGAGTTGCGCCATTTTCCGGTTCAAGAGGTAATACTTCATCAAGTTCTACTTTCCTCCCACTTACTTCTTTCAAGAGAAACTCCTTCTCTAGAAAGGATCCATTCTTGGCAACAAAGATCTTGCCTTCGGATCTGAGGTAGAAGGTATACCCAATAGTTTCTTTAGGGTATCCTATGAAGACGCATTTTTTCGACTTGGGTTCGAGCTTTTCAGGTTGAAGTTTCTTGACATAAGCATCGCATCCCCAAACTTTTAGAAACAACAGCTTAGGTTTCTTCCCAAACCATAACTCATACGGTGTCGTCTCAACGGATTTTGACAGAGCCCTATTTAAAGTGAATGCGGCAGTCTCTAAAGCATAGCCCCAAAATGATAGCGGTAAATCGGTAAGAGACATCATAGATCGCACCATGTCCAATAGAGTGCGATTACGACGTTCAGACACACCATTACGCTGAGGTGTTCCAGGCGGCGTGAGTTGGGAAACTATTCCACATTTTCTTAAGTGTGTGCCAAATTCGTGACTCAAGTATTCTCTTCCACGATCTGATCGCTGGAACTTGATTTTCCTGTCACGTTGATTCTCAACCTCACTCTGAAATTCCTTGAACCTTTCAAAGGTCTCAGACTTGTGTTTCATTAAGTAGACATACCCATATCTACGCAAGTCATCAGTGAGGGTGAGAACATAACGATAACCACCGGGAACCTCAACACTCATTGGACCCCACACATCAGTATGTATGATTTCCAATAAGTTGGTTTCTCGCTCCATTGTTCCTGAGAACGGAGTTTTGGTCATTTTACCCATGAGACATGGTTCGCACGTGTCAAATGATTCGTAATCAAGAGACTCTAAAAGTCCATCTGCATGGAGCTTCTTCATGCGTTTGACACCTATGTGACCAAGGCAGCAGTGCCACAAGTATGTGGGACTATCATTATCAACCTTACATCTTTTGGTACTCACACTATGAATATGTGTAGCACTACGCTCGAGATTCATTAAGAATAAACCATTCACCATCGGAGCATGACCATAAAACATATCTCTCATATAAATAGAACAACCATTATTCTCGGATTTAAATGAGTAGCCATCTTGAATTAAACGAGATCCTGATACAATGTTCATGCTCAAAGCTGGCACTAAATAACAATTATTGAGGTTTAAAACTAATCCCGTAGGTAAATGTAGAGGTAGCGTGCCGATGGCGATCACATTGACCTTGGAACCATTCCCAACGCGCATCGTCACCTCGTCCTTCGCCAGTCTCCGCTTATTCCACAGCTCCTGTTTTGAGTTACAAATGTGAGCAACCACACCGGTATCAAATACCCAGGAGCTACTGCGAGTACTGGTAAGGTACACATCAATTACATGTATATCACATATACCTTTCGTTTTGCCGGCCTTCTTGTCCGCTAAGTATTTGGGGCAGTTCCGCTTCCAGTGACCACTTTCCTTGCAATAAAAGCACTCAATCTCGGGCTTGGGTCCATTCTTTGGCTTCTTCCCGGTAGCTTGCTTACCGGGCGCGGCAACTCCTTTGCCGTCCTTCTTGAAGGTTTTCTTACCCTTGCCTTTCTTGAACTTAGTGGTTTTATTCACCATCAACACTTGATGTTCCTTTTTGACTTCTACCTCTGCTGATTTCAACATTGCAAATACTTCAGGAATGGTCTTTTCCATCCCTGCATATTGAAGTTCATCACAAAGCTCTTATAACTCGGTGGAAGCGACTGAAGGATTCTGCCAATGACCGCGTCATCCGGGAGATTAACTCCCAGCTGAGTCAAGCGGTTATGTAACCCAGACATAGTGAGTATGTGCTCACTAACAGAACTATTTTCCTCCATCTTACAGCTGAAGAATTTGTCGGAGACTTCATATCTCTCGACCCGGACATGAGCTTGAAAAACCATTTTCAGCTCTTCGAACATCTCATATGCTCTATGTCTCTCAAAACGCTTTTGGAGCCCCGGTTCTAAGCTGTAAAGCATGCCGCACTGAACGAGGGAGTAATCACCGGTACGTGTCTGCCAAGCGTTCATAACGTCTTGTTCTGCAGGGAGAACAGGTGCATCACCTAGCGGTGCTTGTAGGACATAATCTTTCTTGGCAGCTATGAGGATGATCCTCAGGTTTCGGACCCAGTCCGTATAGTTGCTGCCATCGTCTTTCAGCTTGGTTTTCTCTAGGAACGCGTTGAAGTTGAGGACAACGTTGGCCATTTGATCTACAATACATGTTTTAAAGATTTTAGACTAAGTTCATGATAATTAAGTTCATCTAAATCAAATTATTCAATGAACTCCCACTCAGATAGACATCCCTCTAGTCATCTAAGTATAACATGATCCGAGTTAACTAGGCCATGTCCGATCATCACGTGAGACGGACTAGCCAATATCGGTGAACATTTTCATGTTGATCGTATCTTCTATACGACTCATGCTCGACCTTTCGGTCTTCTGTGTTCCGAGGCCATGTCTGTACATGCTAGGATCATCAAGTCAACCTAAGTGTTTGCATGTGTAAATCTGTCTTACACCCGTTGTATGTGAACGTTGGAATCTAACACCCGATCATCACGTGGTGCTTCGAAACAACGAACTGTCGCAACGGTGCACAGTTAGGGGGAACACTTTCTTGAAATTATTATGAGGGATCATCTTATTTACTACCGTCGTTCTAAGTAAACAAGATGCAAAAACATGATAAACATCACATGCAATCAAATAATAATAGTGACATGATATGGCCAATATCATATAGCTCCTTTGATCTCCATCTTGGGGCTCCATGTTCATCTTGTCACCGGTATGACACCATGATCTTCATCATCATGATCTCCATCGTCGTGTCTCCATGAAGTTGCTCGCCAACTATTACTTCTACTACTATGGCTAACACGTTTAGCAATAAAGTAAAGTAATTTACATGGCGTTTCTCAATGACACGCAGGTCATACAAAAAATAAAGACAACTCCTATGGCTCCTGCCGGTTGTCATACTCATCGACATGCAAGTCGTGATTCCTATTACAATAGCATGAACATCTCATACATCACATATATATCATTCATCATTCATCACAACTTTGGCCATATCACATCACAAAACACTTGCTGCAAAAACAAGTTAGACGTCCTCTAATTGTTGTTGCAAGTTTTACGTGGCTGCAATAGGGTTCTAGCAAGAACGTTTTCTTACCTACGTGAAAGCCACAACGTGATTTGTCAACTTCTATTTACCCTTCATAAGGACCCTTTTCATTGAATCCGCTCCAACTAAAGTGGGAGAGACAGACACCCGCCAGCCACCTTATGCAACTAGTGCATGTCAGTCGGTGGAACCGGTCTCAAAGCGTACGTGTAAGGTTGGTCCGGGCCGCTTCATCCCACAATACCGTTGAAGCAAGATAAGACTAGTAGCGGCAAGAAAGTTGACAACATCTACGCCCACAACAAATTGTGTTCTACACGTGCAAAGAGAACTACGCATAGACCTAGCTCTGATACCACTGTTAGGGAACGTTGCAGAAAACAAAAAAATTTCCTACGGTTTCACCAAGATCCATCTATGAGTTCATCTAGCAACGAGTGATCGGATTGCATCTACATACCTTTGTAGATCACGCGCGGAAGCGTTCAAAGAACGGGGATGAGGAAGTCATACACGACATGATCCAAACCACCGGAGATCCTAGCGCCGAACGGACGGCACCTCCGCGTTCAACACACGTACGGTCAGCGTGACGTCTCCTCCTTCTTGATCCAGCAAGGGGGAAGGAGAGGTTGAGGAAGATGGCTCCAGCAGCAGCACGACGGCATGGTGGTGATGGAGCTGCAGTACTCCGGCAGGGCTTCGCCAAGCTCTATGGAGGAGGAGGAGGTGTTGGAGAGGGAGAGGGAGGCACCAAAGGCGTGGGGTGTGAAGCCCTTCCTCCCCCCCC
The DNA here is from genome assembly GCF_002162155.2 of Triticum dicoccoides. NCBI lineage: Eukaryota > Viridiplantae > Streptophyta > Magnoliopsida > Poales > Poaceae > Triticum > Triticum dicoccoides. The sequence continues at coordinate 753,399,136 of NC_041382.1, forward strand.
CCAATATATATAGGGGGCCTAGGGGGGCACCGGCCCTAGGAGATGCAATCTCCTAGGGGCGGCGGCCAAGGGGAGGGGGGCTTGCACCCCAAGCAAGGGGCGCCCCCTTAGGGTTTCCTCCCAAACCCTAGGCGCGTGGGCCCAAGGGGGGTGTGGCGCCCCAGCTCACTTGGGCTGGTTCCCTTCTCCATACAGCCCATAAGGCCCCCCCGGAAGAGGTGGCCCCTCCCGGTGGACCCCCGGAACCCCTCCGGTGGCCCCGGTACAATACCGATATGCCCCTGAACCTTTCCGGCGACCGTATGACAACTTCCCATATATAAATCTTTACCTCCGGACCATTCCGGAACTCCTCATGACGTCCGGATCTCATCCGGGACTCCGAACAACATTCGGTAATCACATACAAGTCTTCCTAACAACCCTAGCGTCACCGAACCTTAAGTGTGTAGACCCTACGGGTTCGGGAGACATGTAGACATGACCGAGAAGGCTCTCCGGTCAATAACCAACAGCAGGATCTGGATACCCATGTTGGCTCCCACATGCTCCTCGATGATCTCATCGGATGAACCACGATGTCAAGGATTCAAGCAACCCCGTATACAATTCCCTTTGTCAATCGGTACGTTACTTGCCCGAGATTCGATCGTCGGTATCCCAATACCTCGTTCAATCTCGTTACCGGCAAGTCACTTTACTCGTACCGTAATGCATGATCCCGTGACCAGACACTTGGTCACTTTGAGCTCATTGTGATGATGCATTACCGAGTGGGCCCAGAGATACCTCTCCGTCATACGGAGTGACAAATCCCAGTCTTGATCCGTGTCAACCCAACAGCCACTTTCGGAGATACCCGTAGTATACCTTTATAGTCACCCAGTTACGTTGTGACGTTTGGTACACCCAAAGCACTCCTACGGTATCCGGGAGTTACACGATCTCATGGTCTAAGGAAAAGATACTTGACATTGGAAAACTCTAGCAAACGAACTATACGATCTTGTGCTATGTTTAGGTTTGGGTCTTGTCCATCACATCATTCTCCTAATGATGTGATCTCGTTATCAATGACATCCAATGTCCATAGTTAGGAAACCATGACTATCTGTTGATCAACAAGCTAGTCAACTAGAGGCTTACTAGGGACATGTTGGTGTCTAAGTATTCACACATGTATTACGATTTCCGGATAACACAATTATAGCATGAATAAAAGACAATTATCATGAACAAGGAAATATAATAATAATCCTTTTATTATTGCCTCTAGGGCATATTTCCAACAGAGTTAAAGGCAGGAAAGGACGGCCACATGAAAAACGGCTAGGGACTAATGGACTAATATAACAAAAGCCGGTTTTTCTCCCACCACCGACCGACTACCAGAGTAGCCGGCCGGCCGGCTTCCATTCACCTCGCTTCAATCTAAGAAAGCTTGAGTACTTGCCTTCCCCAAAAATAAAAAAATAAATATAGCCAAGTTCTTCCTTAGCCGTAGGCTGCAGAGCAGCTGCCGGTTGGGAAGACATCAGCTAGGGGAAGGCGGCAAAGGAAACAGCCTAAAGATAAAAAAGCCTACGCGAATGGAAGCCAAACACACACACGATCATATTTACACAAAAGGCCTTCGAAAGGCCAGCATTCAACATAGTTTGAATACACCCCCAATGGGTGGAACTGTGCAAGTTTAACAAAAATTGTTCAAAGAGTAACAAGCAGGAAAAGCAAGGACAGCAGATTAAGCCAAGGGAGCGACTGGCGAGTCGGGCAGGTCGGTGGAGACGACAGTGCTGGCTGGAGGAGTGGCCGGCTGGCGAACCTCGGCATGATCACCACCTCCCGCAGAGGGCGCGCTAGCACGCGCCTCGTTGCTGGAGGCACGGTCAGGCTGGGGCTGGCTGGCCGCTTCACTGGCCGGCTCAATGTCTTCGCCTTCCTCCCCTTCGTCGTCTTCACCTTCATCGCTGGAAGCGATCTCCTCTACCGAGTCCTCACCCGCTGCCGGGTCCAGCCCGAACCATTCCTCCGGCTGGGCAACGCCGTTGTCATTTATTTCAGGAGCGAAGACACTGACGTCAGTGCACTCGGCGATCTACGAGGCACGCTGAGCGATAGCCGGCCGCACCTCCTCCATCTTCTCGTCGGCCTCCAGCCGCCAGGTGCGTAGCTGGTCTAGGTTCAGCTAGGGATACCAGGCTCGGACGAACTCCAGCGCCCGCCCAGCTCCAAGCCGGGCCGTCGATGCCTTCCAGGCCTCGAAGCGGCCAACCGCAACCTCCAGCCAGTCGGCAGTCCGACTCGGGGTGCGGGGAATCGTTTCGCCTAGCCAGAGGGCGGCCAACACCTATGCCTTGGCGCGCTGGAGGCAGCGGAGCATACGGTGAGCCGGCTGCAGCCGGGCTTGAACCGCCAAGGGTTGCTCCTCAAGCGTCCGGCTCGCGTCCGGCGCGATTTCAGCCCCCGCCTGCCGGTGCGCCTCGCGGTGGGCCTCGATGGTCTGGGTGGCAAAGACGGAGTAGCCGGGGAAGTAGTCTGCACAAAGAACAAAAAGAAGCACAAGTCAGAACATAAATCAGGGGGCAAGGGGCAAGCAAAGAGTGAGGAAGGAGGCTTACCATCGATCAGATCCTCAATCCGGCCGAAGCCCTCGCTCAGCGCTTGCTTTGCCTCAGCCCAGCCCGCCGCTTCGGTCTCGAACTCAGCTTTGAGGGCGTCCTCGCTGTCCTGCGCCTTCTTTAGGGCCGCTTTGTGTCTCTCCTCCTGGTCGGCCAACTTCTTGGCCAGGCGGTCACGCTCCAGGACCAAGGCGTTGTACTCGGCTTCCTTGGCGTGAAGGGCGGCCTGGGCCCCGCTAAGATGCCCCTTCAAGTTGGCATTGGCTCCTGCAAGCATGAAGACAAAGGAAAAATCAATAAGGAAGAAGTCGTCAAGGAAGATCCGACCCGACTGGTCAGCAGTCGGCCCGAATTTCGGGGACTACACCCAGTGGGTGCGCTGACGCGCCCCCACAGGAGATGAACGAGACAAAGCACGCACTCCGGCTGCTGGTCAGGTCCTCGGTTTTCCGGCCCAGCTCCTAAGCCTGGGAGTTGAAGGCAGCAGCGCGGAGGTTATGGTACTCCTGGAAGATCAGATAGGACACGAGGATAAGATAGTTGTCAGGACCTAGTAAGTTCCAAGCCGCCTGCCCAGCAGCTGACTCGAAACTCAGAGACTACACCCAGTGGGTGCGCTGACGCGCCCCCACGGAAGAAATCAAAAAAAGGAAAACAACCAAGGCCAGAGGGCTCACCCGGATGACGGCCCGCGTCGTGAGGAACTCTTGGGTATATCGCTGCAGCGAAGCGGCCTGGGCTTGAAGCCGACTCCGGACCTCCCGGGCCGCCGTCTTCAGCTCGGCCGTCCCCCCGCTAAGCATCCACTCGGACGTGCTGGCGCTGGCCGCCTCCAGGGCCTTCGCCGTCTGGCTGGCGCCCGCAGCTCGGTGCGGCTCCGGCGCGGAGGTACCTCCCCCTGCGCGCCGGCAAAGTGCTGGCTGCACCTCGAGGCCGGCCCCTGCCTCCGGCTCGCCCCCGGCCGGCTACTCTGGCGCCGCGGCTGGTTGGCCGCTTTGGCCCGCTCCAGTCGGCGCCGACTGCGGCGCCTCCTCCACGAAGACCACGTGGTCCTCCCTCCTCTCCATCATCGGTGGGTCTTGGTCAACCTCCTCCGACGGGGGCATGAGGATGTCGGGAGCCACGGCGCGGAGGGGAACGACGAGTAGCGGAGGCTGGTTGTGCGAGGCCTCCGCCTCCGTCTCCGCGGCTGCCGCCTCCGCCCGGGCCTTGGCCGCCACATCGGCCTGCTCCTTCGCCGCCTGGGCGGTCCTTTGCTCCGCCGCCTCCCGCTCCTCCCGCACCTCCCGTGCATTCCGCTCCGTGGCCTCCATGAGGTCGGCGCGAGGATCCACGCGGCGGGAGCCTGAGGACCCTCCAGTCGGCCCGACTACGGAGCCGCCAGGACCTCGCTCGAGGGAAAGCGGTGCCCTGCCCGGCGAGCAAAGAAAGGTTTAGAAGAGCCTCAATCGAAGAGAACAACAAAAAAAATTACAAGACATTTTGACGACTTACGCCGAGATCGCCTGCGGCTGTTTCACCGCCTTGTGGAAACGGGCCGCCTTCACGGCCGCCTCATCCCGCTTAGTCGCCGCCGTGGAAGTCTTGGATTTCTTCAGCCGGCTTCCGAAGAAGGTCGACGCAGCCCGGCGCTTCTGCGCGCCGTCACGGGCAGCCGGCGCGGCAGATGGGCCCGCGCCTTGATGATCAAGCGCCAGCTGGCGGTGCGGGGCGGCTTCGACCTCGTCATCATCCGCCCAGTCCTCGAGGCCGGCCCCGAGCCCCGCACCTCCTGCCTCGTCGCCTTCCCCCATGATGGCATCTTCCATGGAGGCCGCTCCCAGGTCCGGATCATCGCCGTCGTCCATCGTGCGGTCGGGGAGGAGCTGGCGCTCTACCCCCGTGGCCCCGGCCGTCGGCGAAAGAAGAGGGTTCTGCTAAGGGCAAACCAATTGATCAGAAGTCGGCCATCATGAGGCCGGCTATAAAAAAGTAGAAAAACTTACGGCAGGCGGAGGGTTGGCGCGAGAATACGGCCCCTTGCCGTATCGGCAATCCTCGGCAAACTTGCAGTTGGAGATGTAGTTCACCATGTAAGACACCTCGGCATGAGGCATCTCCCTGGTGCTCAGCCGGCACGGGTCGAAGCGGCCGCTCATCTGGCAAATCATGTGAGGCCGGCCTTGGAGCGGAAGTACTCGGCGCTCCACGAAGGCGGCCACCAGGTCGGCTCCGGTCAGGCCCTCCGACTGGATCATCACCCGGAGCCGGGAGACGGCTGCGTTCCCGGCCTGAGACAACGACCTGGCCCGGTAGCTCCACGAGGGTTGCCTCCCAGCCGGCGGGCCGGCTACGTAAGCCGGCAGGTTGACGTAGTCGCCTTGCTGGGCGACGTTCTTCACGTAAAAATGGGACTTCTGCCAGAGCTTCACCGACTGGATCAGCGGGATGGGCGGGAATGGATTGTTCTCGCCCGTCCGCCTCATGGCAATGAAGGCTCCGCAGGGGGCGGGCACGCCCGCGACAACGGTGCCGAGCTTGCTCTGGAAGAACTCTCCCCAGAGCTCGAGAGTGGGGAGAACCCCAAGGAAGCCCTCGCATAGGGTGACGAAAGCCGACAGCAGCATCACCGCATTGGGCGTGAGGTGATGCGGCTGGAGGTGGTAAAATTCAAGAAAAGCTCGAAGGAATCCGCTCGCCGGGAGGCCGAAGCCGCGCAGGCAGTGCGGGCGGAAGATTACCCGCTCGACCTCCTCCGGTGCCGGCGAAATCTCCCTCGCCGGCGCCTGACGAACCCGCACGTAGTTCTCGCCCGGCAGACACCGCGTCCGGCGGAGGAACTCAACGTGGTCCTCGTGGACGTTGGAGCCATCCCACGAGCTTGACAACGCCATGGGAACGACGCGGCAAGGAACAAGACGATGCGACGGCGGAGACGCGCATGACCCCGCTACGGCGGGACCAAAGGAACCGAGAGGTCCGACGGCGAAGCGGCGCGGCAATGGGTCGCTGCGGCGGCGAAGGGAAGAAGAAGGAAGGTGAGAAGGGGCGGAGCGAGGGAGAGCGTGCGAGCCTCTGCCGCTCCCCCTCCTCCCCCTACTTATAGACTCGCGCGGCGGAGCCGAAGAGGCGTGGTGTGGGGGGAACGTGGGATCAACTGCGCCCACTCTCCCACGTCCCGCGATTATTGCGCCTTGATGGCGTAATAAAACCGCCGCGGGAAGGCGAGCGGTCCGTGTGGGCCGCAGAAGATCCGCACTCGGGCCGAGGCCTAGGAGTGGCGGGCCCGGGCCTGCGGCGGCGTCCCATCGCGCGCGTGCGTTGGCAGGTTTTCCTTGCCACGTGGTCCGCGGGATGGCGCGCGGTCAGCTCGCAGGCCGACCCACGTTCCCGCCTACGAGAAACGGAGCTTTCCGAAGACGGCGCGCAAAAGCAAAGCCGGCTCCTCAGAATAGGAAGCTGATCAAGCTTCTCGTCCCTTTGTCAGCCTCGAAGCTCGATCAGCTTCGGGGACTACTGTCGGAGTAAATGACCACGGGTAGCCTAGTCGGCTCCCCCTGGCCCTTCTGAAAAAATTACGAGCCGATCCGGCCCTCAAGAATACAAGACGTGGGGCCGCCTTCCCCTTACCGGCCGTCTCCCAGGCCGACTATCGGAAGGCGACCCGGCTTTAGCCCTCATGAAGAAAGCCGCGGGAGGGCCGGCTCCGAGAAGCCGGCCACGAGAAGGCCAACTCTAAGAGGCCGGCTCCCACAAAGCGGTCAAGATCGTACCCTCGAAGTCTGCATCCACATAACGGCGATGTGACGGGGCGTGGCTATAGTAAAGCCTGCCACCCCCGAATCCCGGAGCACGCCTGGCACAGTGCGCCGTACGGGGTGGCCATGACCCGTCCGGCGCGGCACTGTTGCCATGTTGACCCTGATGTCACCCACGACGGGCTGCCAGCGCGGCCCACGGGCGGTGGGCCCCTTCAGGCAGAGAGACACCCGAAGGCGGCCAGGCCTCCCCCAGTCGGCCCGAGACGGGGCCGGCTCCCCACGGCCGGCTTGCCTCCTCCCTCGAAGGAGACGCCCCATTAAGGAGACAAGACGCGGTGAGGCTACAGCGATCGCCGCCGGGCGGCGGCACTGTAGCCACGTCCACCTCGGTGAAGCCCTCGTCACCAGGTTGAGGCAACAGTAACCAGCCACCGACAAGGCCCTGGACATTGGGGCATGCCTGTCGACTAGGGAGCCGGCAGCCGGTGGGCCCCAGCAGCCGTCGCAGAAGCCGGCGAGCGTAGACACAGACGGCTGGGGCCCACGCCCAGCCGGATTACCATTGTACCCCCGGGGGGTGAGCCTATATAAACCCCCCGGGGCACCCATGCAAAGGGTTGATCGGTGCTAGTTTTAGACACCATATAGAGAGGAGAGGAGAGCTAGCCGTGCCCTTCTTCTTGTTCTCGCAAAACAGTTCAAGGAGCATCTTGTAGCCACTCGTTCATCTAGTGATCATGCGGAGACCCCGCAGAGCAGCAGTAAGGGTGTTATCTCCACGGAGAGTCCCGAAGCTGGGTAAGATTCGCCGGCGTGCATGTCTTCGCCTCATCCCGCTTCCAGTCACCGGCGACGTCTTACTGGCTCCCACAATGATAAGCCACCCGTTTGCATATGTCGCAACTACCACCCGACACGCTCAATTGAAATACAATATTTCACTTGTTTGAAAAAACCGATTACACTCATTACAAAAAAATACATTTCGCTAGTTTCAGAAAAACACATTACAGTCACCCCATTGAAGACAGAATTTCAGAAGCTGAAATATGAAACTCACAAAGAAAACTATATTCAGAAAAGTGGTTTCAATCATTTCAATAACTGATTTCATTTTTTCAAAAATTATAATTTGAAATGAGTGAAATTAGTATTTTGATATGATTGAAATAGTAAAAATTAAACTAGTTTAAATATATTCAAGATTGGTCTTATTCTAAAGATCTTATGTTCTGGAATTTGAATATATGAAATTTTTGAATAATAGAACATTACTGTAAAAAATATTTGCCATCTAAAAATGTAAACAAAAATAAAATGCATGAATTTGTTTGAGAGAGAGAGGAGAGATGCAGCATGCATGCATACAACTCACTCCAAATATTACTGCTTTTCCTGCCATAAGGTCTATTGATATGACATTGATTTGACCATATACAAATGATTACCTGTCACAATACATAAGTATACATATAAATGGATCCTACTTAGACTCAGATCACAAAGCAGTGGAACGGTGAATGCTATGCCGGTACATCCGGCTCCGGTAAAAAGGAGTTTCCGCATGGGAGGCACCGTGGCCGGAGCGGGCACTCGTCGCCGGGGCGGAGCTCGCCCGCGCCCTCCTGTGCATGGCCGGGCGGAGCTCGCCCGCGCCCGCCTGTGCGTGGCGGAGCCAGAGAAGAGCGCGGCGAGCAGCGCGGTGGCGAGCCAGAAGGCGCGGAGGTGCGGCTGGTGCGGGCACGCCGGGGCGGCCCTCGCCTCCTCCGCCTCGATGGTCCCCGCGGCGGCAAGGTGTGTGAGGAGGTGCGCCGCGAGGAAGGAGCGCTGGAGCGCGGCCCAGTCGCCCCCGCCGTGCCCCTTGGCGGGGAGCAGCAGGAAGGCGAGCGCGAGCAGCAGGAGCGACGCGGCGGCGAGCGCCGAGGAGGCCCCAAGCGCGAGCCTGTGGCGTATCCCCTCCCGAGAGCAGTGGAGGCCGGTGCCGGCTTCGTGAGCAGGGGCTCCTCGTCCTGCTGATGCTGATCCTGGCACGCGCGGCGGGAGAGGAGGGCGCGGAGGGCGAGGGCGGCGAGGAGCGCGCGCTGCGGGTAGGGGGAGAGGAGGAGGAAGGCGAGGCGGTCGGGGAAGGACGCGGTGGATCACTGGCCGCTGCGCTCCCATCCCCGTGCACTCCCCGTCGTGTCCCCGCGTGGCCGCTGCTGTGCTGCCACCGCTACTACATCTGCTTGCTGCTGCCCCTTCCCCTTGCCCTGAGCGCGGCTGCTGCTTGCTACCGCCGCACAGCCTCGTCGGCTCCGCCCTCCACTTGCTGCTCTTGCATCACGCGCCCCCGCGGCCTCTGTTGCTGCCTCGCTCGCCGTGGCCATTTTTGTGCCCCGCGGTGGCCCGGCCTGGGCGCGGACGGGCGAGCTCGGCCGCGGGAGGGCGCGGCCTGGAGGTCATGGAGATGGAGGCGGCATGGCCGAGCAGAGGAGAGACGAGCCTTTGGGGCCGCAACGAGTGGATAATTTTTCACCCCCACGCAAAAAATTTCGCCGGCAGCCCCCCAAGCGGCGAGAAAAATGCCTTGGGCTCAACGGCTGGAGATGCTCTTAGGTGTGTGGTCTGGTTTGGACAGATTTCCGGCGCCTGCGATTGGAACGGTGAGTGCATGCCGGCAGTGCAGCCGGTTCCAGATCTGTTGGACAAGATTGGCGAGTCCAGTATTGGGGATATTGGCGATGCGCCGGCGAAAGTACTCCTAGACCTGAACGGCGTTTGCACGGGATTGAGCTTGTCGGCGGCCGACTCGGACCAGTCAACGGGCAAGGACGACCCGCAGGCGCCGAGGTCGATGGAGAGGTAATTCCCTCATAAGCTATACAACTGCTTAGAACCAGTTAGTGTAGATTAAATCATAGTTGTGCCTGCTACCCAAAGAAGAAGCTTCGATTCATTGGGTTGGGAATTCAAATTCCTTCTCACCTATATCAGCATTTTCTAAAAAAAAAATAGTTTTCTCGTTTGCCAACTGTCTACTAGTGTTGTTGCTGCTGTCTACTTTAGTTGAAAATTATACAATGCTAATCTGATGGAACCTGGGCCTACTTAAATTTGATGCCATGCTAACCACATAGCATGGTGCTGGATCCATTTCCCTTCTGGTTTATCTCTTGGGTTAGCATGTATTCAAGTGCCGTTCAATCAGATACTGAACTACAAGAAACTTCAGGTGTTAATAAATGATATATGCTCATTGCTTTACAAATTTAGGATAAAATGAAATTTAGGTACAAGATTCTATTTGGACTGATGCCTCTAAAAGCTAGCCTATCAGCGCTTCAAATTGATTTTGCAAATTGTATAGGATGGAAACTTCCTGAAACGTTCTCTTGGATATAGCTTCTTGACGCTACCAAAAATTGCCTGTATTGCTGTTGACGATCACTCTTAAAATGAAAAGAATCGGCATACAGAAGATAGTTTTGAGGTGTGTTAAAATTGTGAAACAGCCAGGTAGGATGAGGTGTTCTATTGTACTTGGGTAAAGATCTGGAGTACTAGTTGTGTTTTTGCATGAAACACTTATTTTATCCTAGACTATTTGCAGATTGAGAGTGACATTCACATGTGAATTACTTAATTCAACATTACACCTTAAGAACATACTGAATTCAGTACTATTACTGACTTTGGCTGATTGACTGACCTTGCATCAGTACTATATTTAGCATCTCAAGAACACTTGTGGAGTTTCTTGGTTTTAAACTTTTTTTTAAAGAAGGCAAAAGATTTGCCTTATATATTAATTAAGAGGGGAATAGAGAGTACGATACATGACCCAATACACAAAGTGATTACTCTCCTGATAAGATGACACCTAATTTTTTTGCATCTGCGGTCACCCATAGACGAGCTTCTTCTTTTATGGAGCGGAGCAAAATCGGCGGCGGCACACTTTTGTTGCGGAAAACCCGCGTATTTCTTTCATTCCAGATAGCCCAGCAGACAAGCATGGTGATGGACGACATTGCCTTCCTATTGGGGATGGGGGAGTCTGACCTCTTGACCCACCAATCTTTGACAGACCTCTCGAGATGCCAAGTGTCGGTGTCGATGCTCTCTAAATGTAGCCAGTCCTTAATCGAGATCCAACGTCGCCTAGCGAAGCGACACTTGAAGAAGATGTGGGCACCAGACTCCTGCTCCCGCTTGCACAACGGGCAAAGACCACAATTCGGCCAACCACGTTTGGTCAACCTATCTGCAGTCCAGAGCCTATTTTGAGTGGCCAACCAAGCAAAGAATTTTACTTTTGGGGGAGCCCAAGATTTCCACACCGCGTGCTCCATGGGGGAGTAGAAGCTTCTCATAAACTGGGCTGCGTAGGCACAAGCCGCGAAATATTGCCCATCGTTAGTGTGCTTCCAAACAATCTCGTCCTCGGCATGAGCGTCAAGCTGAAAGTCATGGATGATTGTCCAGAGGGCCATGAATTGGCGAATGTGCTCCAAGGCGAAGTTCACCGACAACTTGATCTTGGGCACCCAAACATTGCTGGAAAGAGCCTCCTTTATCTTCCAATTTTTCCTAGCAGAAGCCGCAAAAATGAGTGGTACAATGTCCTTGGGTTTCCGGTTGTTTATCCATGGCGCATCCCAAAAGGGCGTCTTCGCATGATTCCCAATGATGATAGTTGTAGAAGCGTAGAAGAGATTAAGATCTTGTTTGTCGCAAGGGCTGCCCATGCCCACCCACAACTTTGAGGGCTCCGTCCACTCAAACCAAGGCCATCTTAGCCGAAGCGCTCTTGCGAATTTAGCTGTGTTGAGCACACCGAGCCCTCCCCGCTCAAACAGGTGACTCCCGTCAGCTTCCATCCACTTCAAATGCAGTTAATTGGCCTTAGTTTTATCAGCAGTCCATGGTTATTTGATACTAATTGTTAGACTTAGAATTGAAGTACCTTTTGTACAGCATGGTAACTCCCGTCACACATGTCCGCTTGAAAAAACCCTTTTTCCGCTGCCTAGTATTAGCAAAACCTGAACAGTTCACAGATAGTTCTCCTTGGTCTTATTGTTTGCTAGTTCTTGCACATACATTAGATGACTTCTGAGCTGCCAACAAAGCCAATTTTTCTCTTGGATATTTTCTTGCAGAATGGATAAGCTGACATTCATTTTGTCAAGTGTTTGCATGTGCTTGTTCATGCAAAGATCATTTTGCACTCTGAATTCATGCATGCCAAGACTTTGAATTTATATATGTGTATCTTTTCACTTCACACGAATTAACTTTAACCCTTGTCGCGGGTTTGGTCTATGTAGCTTCCAGTAAAAAGATGCATCACATTTATCACGGTTTGGTCTATATAGCATCCAGAAAAAAGATGCCTCATATTTGTTGCGGGTTTGATCTGATGTTCGGTATATGAGGCCATGAACCGAGATCCCATTACAAATTTTACTGCTATTTCCTTAAAAAATTGTTTGTTGCAAGAATTTGGGTATTTGACACTATGTTTGAGCTCGCGATGACTACATAAGATGGTGAAGGAGGCTGCGAGGCTTGGCAAGGTGATGGGAGAGGAACTAAATAATTCTTTACTTAAGCTTTTTGCAGAGTGTGTTCTGCTTTCGCCACTAGTTTTTCATAATAAATCTGAGAATAAACATTCGGCCCATTTTGTTGTTATCGTAAAACATATTCCTTTTTTTATTGTTCACAGATTCTCATTTGTTTGCTCTTCGAGAAGATAATTCTTTCTCATGCCGGACAATTTGAATGCTTACTACTTCCTATATTTGTGAAATCTCTTAATGTTGTTGTGCTATATTTTACGAAATCTTAGACATCAGATTGTGTGCTTAATACTGCTACAGTTGCAAAATGTTGGATGAGCAGTTTCGCATATGATCAGTTTGAATGGTTATACTGCAGCTGGGATTAACCAAATAGTTAAATCAATAGCAGGGATTGCAGGGTTGCTAGGGAATCAACCCCCACAGATTGGCTGACAAGTAGGGGATCAACCTAATCACTGGGTGGATTAATTCCACTATGGGATTGGTTCCCCTATAACCAAACAAGGCCTATGGTTTTCCTGCATCTGGTGGAACATTGTAACAAAGATGTACTTTGCCTCGAACGCATAACCAGTTTCGGAAGCGGTGTTCATCGTCCTGCACATGTACTTCCGTTTTTTCCTGTTTCTTGGTTTGGACCTACATAAATTATGCTGTTCAATCATACGGACAAGGGTTCTAACCTGTGGAGCCCATGTCATGAATTTGCAGGCAGTACATGTGAGAAAGCTAACACACCATTGGAGCAGCATGCGAGTGAGGTGTACACTAGGGCCCACGTTCAAGAAGTTTGGTGAGCTACAAGGTCGAACTGGTTGAGCAAGGCGTGAAGTACCTAGTGCGGCAGCACCTTCCGGAGAGGCATGGCAAATGATGCAAGGTGGTGTATAAGGCCACAGTTGATGGAAGGGGTCATCAGTTTCTATGTGAGTGTTGAAACTTCGAGCACACGGGAATATTGTGCTGTCATTCACTGAAGGTACATAAAATTTGTTCAATTGCTTCATTCCTGTGGCGGCGGTGTTTATTGGATCAACATGCGGCATCTCGATTAATGATGCTATTCCGCTGCAAGTCATGGATTTTATGGGAGTCATGTGGAGACACCCCACACAGAGGTGACATGCTGAAGAAACCAGGGAGGGATCGAGCCGAAATGCACCAACTGTGGTGTAGGTGGTCACTAGCGAAACACGTGCGGAAACCGAAGTAGTATCGTGCTTCATGCAGTGCCTCCTGCTGAAACACCAATCCGGCTGGAGGGGACTATTATGTACTCGCTTTGTTGCTAGTTTTGGGTTCGGTTTGTACAATTTGATGATGTCTTGTTTTGGCCGAACGTAGTTCTTGTATTACTCATATCCATCATAGTTGTAATAATTATAGTCATGTTTTGGCCAACTTTGAGAGGACTCAAGGCCGAATTGCTGTATGGCTTGGGTCAGGACCAGATGCCGTTTTGGACGCTATTAAGCATGACTGTAACCGTGTTTTGATTGAGTAATACAAGAATTATTCCGCAAAAAAAAAATTGATGCTGTCTTGTGAGCTACGTAGTACGATTTTCCTAAAGCTGTGTACATTTTACGTAACCCTGTGTCACTCGAAAAATAAGTCACCCTGGTAGTCGGTGTGGTGATTGTACAAGTATTGCGAAAAATGATGATTGTCAACGAGGCATGTTCTGTTCTCCTAATCGTCATTGTGTCTAATGAATCGGTTTTCTATTTATTCCCTGATGGAAATGACTGGTCCTATGCGCCAGCGGGCAAGCATGCTCTCCGATACGATCGAGGTCACCTTCTATATGACGGGCAGGCCGGCAGGGCAAAATATGGGTTGTTTGAATTCGAATACGGCCCATGACGGAGGGTCCTCCCTGTGCGGTCCGTACAGGATGTGGGCTGACAGCGCCCGCCGTTCTGTCCAGGCGGCACGACGCTCCGCTGTGGGGCCAACACAGTTTTTCCTCGCACCTAAAGCTGCCCGTAATGGAAGTATCATAGGTAGTATCATGTATGCCAACTAAGCAATTTTGATGAGATGACATAGAATTAAATGAAGAAAAAGAGAGGCTTAAGTATCATATCATGATACCGTATCGTATCATGATACCATATCATATTAAATGATGTGCTACTTTGTGTCATGCATGACAATAAATATAGTCCTTTATGATACCAACGTATGATACTATGCATTAAAAATGTAGTATCATAGACTAGTATCATATGTACGATACTAGTATACGATACTCCCCATTACAATAATATTGGACCGTATGCGCTGGATACCACACTTAATACGGCCGTCAGCTCTGATCCCGATACGAACGAGCGCGTGAAGATATCGTGAGCATGCGAGGACGAGCGCTCCTACGAATTTTCGAGGACTCTGGCCAGCTAGCCAGAAAGTCCTCTTTTTTTTAGATGAGAGCAGCCAGAAAGTCCTCTTATTCAAGTTACCCAGGCAAAAAAAAACCGGTATTAGTTACGGTTTCATGTAGTTCACCTTACTTTCTAGGCTGCATTTACGACGCGTTTAGTTGGAGCTCAGGTAACGTATTCACTGTTGTAATGAGAATACACAGTATCAGATTAGTGGTAATTGAATACGAGGTGTGTTTGGTTCACGCAAGGGAGTAGAAAGCCCTGGAATATCGTCGTCAGCCTTGTAGATGATGCCGAACGATTGGAGGACAGACGACTGCTAGGATGGCTCGATCGTGACGGAGAATGAAATCACTAGCCCACAACAACGCTATTGCTCACGGCGGCGCTGCTCACGGCTGCCCTGACGAGAGACCCCCCCCCCTCCTCCCCCCAATGGAGATCGACGGCGGAGGCGAATGGAGAGACGGCGATGGTACTGCTCATGGCGAGGGAGATCATTGTCGCTGCTGCTTGGTCCTTGTGGTGAAGAAAACGATCGAGCAGTGTTATTGGATACCAGATGTATCGGGTGTTTTTGGTTTTATGAAAGACTGTTTGCGATTACACAGGAACTGAAACCGACGTAGCCGAAACAAACGCCGGCAACGTAATCGTGAGCCGGTGTATTCGAGAGACAGCGAGAATGTCACGAACCAAACGTGCCGTAACGTCTTTACGCCGTAAATGCAACGGGTCTGCTAGTCCTACTAAAACTTGGGAGTATCTAAGCTCAATAGGGGATGGAAATGCAAGATGCTGGATTATCCTATGTTTTACATTATTCTTTCACTAAATCTTTGTTCATAAAGCCACAACCGTAAGAGCAAGGGAGCTTTAATCAGAAAAGGAGGAAGGGAGATTTTCCCGAATGATTAGACGTTTTGACTTGAATCTCTTGACATTGGGGCCCACAATGTAGCCAAAATCAATCGTATTTCTAGGTTGTTCATGAACCGTGACAGAGACCAGTCAAATTAGCTAGAAGCCACCAGAATCTAACGCAATTACTTGTTTTGTCGTCTAAAAACTTTTGTCTGTGATTTCTTGATACACACGGAACATACTTTCGTAACATATTTGGATTTCCAGAAAGAATTCATCTATGTTTAACAATTGAGATTTTCTTGCATGTCTTAACTGACGGTGCCGATGGATCTAATCTTCACTCTTCTCACTCTGCACAATGTTTTTAGGGTGCAAACCAACCTAGTTGGATTGTTAGAGGGACGGTGGTATCCCAGCCCATTAAGGTTCAAGTCCTGTTGCTCGTATTATTCCTAGATTTATTTCAGTTTTTCCGGCGATGCGCTTTTAGTCGGAGGAGACGTTCCTGTCGACGACAAGGCGCATACGAGGACTTCGTAAAATTCAAGATAACATGCCGGCTCAGTCTTTCGAAGATGCTCATAGGGATAAGATGTGCGTGTGTGTATTCATAGGAGTGAGTGTATATGTGTATGTATAAGCGCTTGCGTCTATACTGATGTTAAGAAAACAATTTAGATACTCTGCAAAAAAATTCAAAATAACACCGTTCCTCACACGCAGCTGAGCCATGACATCACCGCGCGCGTCAGTTTCGCCATGCACCGCTTTAAAGTCGCAAACACCTCACCAGTCCTGATCAGCTTAGCCGAAGAAGAAACAACAATGGAGTTGGGTAGCTTCCAGTTCTTCTACGTCGCCGCCATCACCTTCCTCACCGTCTTTTTGCTCCACTCCTTCCTCGTCATCAAAAAGCGGCCGCGGCGACGGCTGCCGCCTGGCCCGGCGCTGGCGCTACCGTTCCTTGGCCACCTTCCCTTCCTCAAGCAGCCGCTGCACGCCACTCTCACGCGCCTCGCCGCGCGCCATGGCCCGGTCTTCTCCCTCCGCCTCGGCTCGCGCCCCGCCGTCGTCGTCGCCTCGGCGGAGCTCGCCAGGGAGTGCTTCTCCTCCGAGCTCGACGCCACGCTCGCCAACCGGCCGCGCTTCCCGTCCTTGAAGGAGGTCTCCTTCGACTACAGGGCGCTCACCGTCGCCAGCTACGGCGCTCACTGGCGCGCCGCGCGCCGCGTCGCCGTCGTGCACCTCCTCTCAGCGCGCCGCGTCGACCTCATGTCCGACGCGGTCGTCGCCCGGGAGCTGCGCGCCCTGGTGCGCCGTCTCGCGCGCGTCGCCGCCGGTGGCGCGGCGAGGGTGGAGCTGAAGCGGCGGCTGTTCGACCTCTCCCACAGCGTGCTCATGAAGGCCATCGCGCGGAGCAGGAACACCTACTCCGACGACGGAGCGGACATGTCCCGGGAGGCGCGGGAGATGAAGGACATCGTGGACGCCATCGTGCCGCTCGTCGGTGTCGCCAACCTGTGGGACTACCTTCCGGTGCTGCGCTGGCTCGACTGGCGAGGCGTCAGGCGGCGTCTGGCCGACGCAACGAGCCGGAGGAACGCCTTCATCTATAAGCTCATCGACGGGGAGAGGCAGAAGCGGTTGAACGCTGCTGCGGATGCCGCCGACAAGCAGCAGGAGGAGCAGGAGCAGAGCATGATCGGCGTCATGCTCTCGCTGCAGAAGTCAGAGCCCGAGCTGTACACAGACACTTTCATCGCCGCCCTTGTCGCAGTGAGTCTCTCGCAGCATCCATGCTTCCTTTAATCCATTCAAGCTCTCTTGATCATTTGACACTACTGTAATTTTCTCGTGTTTGGAATTGGATGGAAGAATCTTCTTGGCGCCGGGACGGAGACGACGTCGACGACGACGGAATGGGCGATGGCGCTCCTGCTGAACCACCCGGCGGCGCTAAAGAAGGCACAGGAAGAGATCGACACGCACCTCAGCCTCAGCGGTGAGCCGAGCCGCCTCCTGGACAAGAAGGACCTGCCCCACCTCCCTTACCTCCACTGCATCATCAGCGAGACGCTGCGGCTGTGCCCCGCCGCGCCGCTGCTGCTGCCACACGAGGCCGCCGCCGACTGCAAGCTCCACGGGTACGACGTCGCCGCGGGCACGATCGTGCTCGTCAACGCGTACGCCATCCACCGCGACCCGGCGGCGTGGGGACCGGCGCCGGGGGAGTTCAGGCCGGAGAGGTTCGAGCATGGCAGCGCCGAGGGGAAGTTCATGATACCGTTCGGGATGGGAAGGCGCAAGTGCCCCGGGGAGAGCCTGGCCATGAGGACCATGGGCTTGGTTCTTGGCACGCTGATCCAGTACTTCGACTGGACAAGGGTCGGGGATGAAGAGGTCGACATGGCCGCGAGTTCCGGGACCGTCATGTTCAAGGCCGTCCCTCTGGAAGCTCTCTGCACACTGCGAGCCGGCATGGATACTCTTCTTCAGAAGCTGTAATAAACTTAAAAAATGGTACTGTACTAGAAGGAATAATCGGCACAACGATATAAATGTGGGTGTTTACTACGCATTGCATAGCTGTGCTTTCAGGAATACATATAGTCATGGCCGGTAGCATTTTGCAATTCAAATTCAAATTTTGAAAAATAAAAATCTTCCTGTAGCGGTTTTTCTCGGAGGCTAACGGGAAAGCCGGTGTTCGACCGGTTTCAAAAAATCGTTCTGGATTATCAACTAAGTATGTGCCGTGCATGTGACCCGACTTAATTAATATAAGTAAAATGTAGTAGAGTCAACTGTTTATTAAATATACATTTGTGTATATTGAAAGCAGTTGACTCGGTACATTTTAGAGCATATGGTTCAAAATTTGGCGGTCCAAAATCGAAGATGTAAAATTTAGACCGTCAAAAAGTTTGGAGCTCCGAAAAAAGCTCAACTCCAACAGATGGTCTAAATTGATGGTCCAAAAGAGCAAATCCAATAGATGATCCAAAATAATGATGTAAAACGACATGCTACTAGTCCATTCAATATAGTTCAAACATCAAATTGAACATAGTTTCATACATCAACTTCAACTACTACTTATTCAAACTACTAGATAAACTACTCCTCATCGGAGCTACGGAACTACTCCCAGAACTCCTCCTTCGTCGGGTCGTCGCACCCCTCCTCCTCCTCCTCCTCCGAGAAGTCTTCCCAGTCCTCCTCGGAAGAGCACTCGATGGGGATCACCGTCGACGGACCGGCCTCATCCTCCTTCTTCGGCCCCTTCTTCTGCTCCGCCTCACCCTTCCAGTAGTACTCCATCTCGGCCTGGACGTACTCCGGATGCTCCCGAGCAAACCTCGCCATCGCCTCCTCATCGGTCTCGCCAGCACTGACGACAACCGACGACTTCTTCTTCTTCGTCGTGATCTCCTTCATGTTGATGCCCTGCGGCACAAGCATCTCCGCTTCCGCCCGACTCTCGATCTCTGGAAAGTTGAGGTGCGACCGAGGCCTCTCGGCACGCCACACCGCCACGTCATAGGCACGCGCGGCCTCGTGGGCGGAGGGGTACGTGCCGATCCACCAATGCCTTCCGGCGTCGGAGAACTCCACACCCCAGCTACCGGAGGGCTTCATCCTCACGCCAAAGAAGCCCGACTTGCCCTTCGGCGTCTTCTTCGGCGCCATCGGGAGCGGCGTGCGGCCGGGGCGGTGGCGGACGGAGACGGGCGGGGCGGTGATGCGGGGCGGCGGTGGGGGCAGGGCGGTGGCGGACGG
>NC_041382.1:753418592-753449685 GCF_002162155.2 Triticum dicoccoides
GGGGGCGGGGCGACGTGCGGCGGGGTAGCGGCGGGGTGTGGAGGCAGCGGCGGACGGGCTGGAGGTCATGGGCGGGCGGGCGGGAACGAAAATGAAGTGGCGGTTGGGCGTTCGCGGGCGGCGGCTGGTTTTGAACCAGATGCATCTCGTGATTGTAAGTGCATCTAGTGTCACCCCTAGTTGGTTTTGGAGTATTGACGACAAACCTGTTTGAGGGACTAATGTGTTTGTGACAATTGCAGGATAGCACATGTAGTAGTCCCTCATTGATCTGGTTTACCTACCGGAGATGACCCCTAAAAATGTGTGAAGACATTGAAGATAATGGTGGTATGTGAAGATATTCACATTGAAGACTATGACATGAGAAGACATCGCATGAAGTCTTTGGAGCGTGAAGACATAGTTGTTTCGTAGTTTCATTTTCTTCTTTGTTGAGTCATAGGAACCACCGTACTGTTAAGTGGGGTCCAAGTGAACAAAGTTATAGTGACTAAAGTGATGCTCAACCAAATCCTAAGTCTTCGAACGAAGACAATGAGAGAAAATCTTATCCAGAGCTGGATAAGTCTGCTTTACTTGTAGCCCAAGTCAAGCTGCCGTGTGTGTTTGAAATCTGATCGTTGGAACACGTGTCAGTTCCTTAGTGACCCAGGGTCATTTCGGACAAATCAGGTCGGGTTGCCTAGTGTCTATAAATAGCCCACCCCCTACACCATAAATTGGTGGCTCCTCAGAGTTAGTGCACGGCTTTTGTCGTTTGAGAGCAACCCATCTCGAAGCCTTTGAGAGAGAAATCCTTGCGAGGACAAAGCCCTAAACACCCAGAGCCAAAGAGTGTTAGGCATCACTGAAGTCTTTCTTTCTGTGTGATCTGAAGACTTGTTACACTTGAGGACTGTGAATCCTCCAACCGGTTAGGCGTCGCGTTCTGAGCATCCAAGAGCCATTGTGGATCGCCGGTGAACGAAGTCTGTGAAGGTTTGGAAGTCTACCTTGAAGACTTACCTGAGTGATTGGGCGAGGACTGGGTGTCCTTAGCTCAAGGGGAATAAGGTGAAGACACGGTCTTCTGAGTTGAATCTCAGCCTCCCTAACCAGACGTACAGTTGTCATAGCAACTGGAACTGGTCCAACAAATTCTTTGTCTTCACCAAGCAACTGGTTCTATCTCTTCCTTCTCTTTACTTACAGTTTGTCTTCGTGAAGTCATTGCCTGCTTGCATTATCTGTTTGACTTCACTGTGTGACTACTTGTTCTGATTGGCTTCATACTATCTTCCATCCTGATCCATACTGCCTAACTGCTAATAGTCTTCATGCTTCCACTTCATTAAATACTTGACTATGGCTTGCCTAGTGTAGTCTTTCTTCCGCTGCATGTTAATAGGTTCATTTCTATCATTTGTCTTTAAAACTTCCATGTTTTGAAGACTTTCATAGAAATCGTCTATTCACTCCCCCTTTAATCGATAACTAGCACTTTCAATTGGCATTAGAGCAAGGTACTCCCTTCTTCTGTGTGATTCGATCTAACCACCTGGAGTTTTAGCTATGTGGACTGCAGGAATAATCAAAGTCTCTGTTGCGTGCCCTGTCTTCGATGGCACTGATTACCCCTACTGGAAGAATAAGATGCGCATGCATCTTGAAGCCATTGATGTCGATCTATGGTATGTCGTCAAGAACAGCGTTCCCAAGACTGATGAAGGTCTCACCCCTGCTGATGTCAAGAAGTTCGTTCAACTGGATTCTACTGCCAAGAACATCATCTGTGGTCATCTGACCAAAGGACAGTATGGCCGTGTGAGTGCTCTAGAAACGTCGAAGCTAGTCTGGGACTGGCTCTCCAAGGTCAACGAAGGCGTCTCAACCCAGAGAGATCAAAGGATCAGTATCCTTCGCAACATCTTCAACTGCTTCAAGAGAAACGACAATGAGAATGTTCAGCTCACGTTTGATCGCCTCACTGACATCACAAATGAGCTTCATGCTCTCGGCGCTACTGAGTCACCAAGCATGAAATCGTCAAGACACTCCTGAGATCACTTGACAGCTCATTTGACACCCTAGCCCTAATGATTCAAGAACGCCCTGATTTCAAGACACTTGATCAGTTTGACATACTTGAGAGGCTCAACACACATGAGTTTCAGCTTTCCGAGAAAAGAGATATCTACGGTCCCAACTACGGCCGAACTCACGCTTTGAAGGCAAAAGTTGTTTCCTCATCTGAAGAAGAATCTGACTGCAGTTCTGGTGATCCTGAAGACATTGGAAAGGAGCTTGCTATGCTTGTGAAGAAGTTCCAGAAATTCACCAAGAAGAACGACTTCAGAAAGTCTTCATGATCCAGCTCAAGAAATGATGAAGTTTCTACTCATGACTACAAGAAGAGAACATGCCACAAGTGCAAGAAACCTGGTCACTACATCTCTGAGTGTCCGCAGTGGGACAATGAAAACAACAAGAAGAATAAGAAGAGCAAGGAATATGATTCTGATGACAAGAAAAAGAAGAAATTCTCAAAGTCTTCTTCCAAGTCTTCATCAACGTCTTCATCACACAAGAAGAGCTCATCTGGCAAGGCTCGTGCTTTTGTTGGCAAGGAGATGGATTCAGAGGAGGATTCTGCTTCTGAGGAGGCGGAGGTGGAGTCTAAGGAGGAGTCTGACTCTGGCGTTGCAAGTCTGGCTACAGCCTACGTTGCCAAGTCCATCTTTAACACTGAAGACAATGACTCTGTCACCTACGCTGATGCTAATGACAAGGACGACTTCACTCCCATCTACTGCTTCATGGCACGTGGTGCCAAGGTAAAATCACGCGATGCTTACTTTCAAACATCAAGTGAAGATGACTCTGATTGTGAATCCAAACCCAGCTACAAAACACTTGCTAAAATTGCAACTGAACAACAGAAAGCTATGGAACATATTTAAAATCTGTTAGAAAAAAGCGATGACCTGTTGGACGCGGAAATGACCCGATCTCAGTCCTTAATTGAAGACATAAAAAATCTTCATGTTAAGTATGAGGAACTTGAAAGTCGTCATGAAACGCTCTCAAGAACTCATGAAAAGCTTTCCTATGATTATCTTCAAAGGAAGCAGGAACTTGAGAAATTGAGAGCAGTTCATGAAGATCTTCAAAAAGAAAACGAGCCACTTCGTGCTCAATAGATCAGTCCCGCTCAGGAAGGATTTGAACCACCATGTCTAAAATGCCTTGAGCATGATAACGCTACTTCTGTTGCTGAATGTTCTACTGCTGCTACTGTTACAATATCTTCAACCGTTGATGTGGTAACTAACCCCTCTACTGAGGATGCCACTGCTATTGCTGATGAAAATGCTAGGTTGAAGACATTGCTTGAGACAGAGATGTACAAAAGTCTCAAAGGGCATCAGACACTATGTGATGTCCTCAGAAAGCAGATTCTGAACCGAAACCCTAGGAAAGAGGGTGTTGGGTTTGAGAGGAAAATGAATGTTGATGGTTCAACAAAGGAAGCCTAAGTAGTACCCCAAAACCACATGGGTTTCTACAAAGGAACCTTCAGTGGATCCATCTGCCCTATCTGGCTTCACTTGTGCTAACCCTATTATCATTGACAAATCCTTTGATGCAAACTATAAACTGTTTAAGAATCAGAATGATGAAGTGTTTGCCACGTATATTGGTACTAACTGCAGGAATGGGCCACCTATGAAGAAAATCTGGGTGCCCAAAAGGTGTCTTGTCCACTGACTCGTTCAAGAGCAACACAGCTAGCAAATTTCTGTGGGCACTTTGCATTTGTCTCAATATCTGAACCCAAGAAAGTTGCTGAAGCCTTCATGGAACCTGAATGGATTCAAGCTATGCAAGAAGAGCCTCAACAGTTCAAGCTGAACAATGTGTGGGAACTGGTCAAGCGTCCTGATCCTCGTAAACATAATATCATAGGCACTAAATGGATATATCGCAACAAGTAAGATGATCATGGTCAAGTTCTCAGAAACAAGGCTCGTCTCGTTGCTCAAGGATACACTCAAGTTGAAGGGATTGACTTCGATGAAACATTTGCTCCTGTGGCTAGGCTTGAAGCCATTCGCATACTGCTAGCCTACACAAATCATCATAACATCCTTCTGTATCAAATGGATGTGAAGAGTGCCTTTCTCAATGGCAAGATTGAAGAAGAAGTGTATGTTATGGCTTTGAAGATACAAAACACCCTGATATGGTATACAAGCTCAATAAGGCACTGTATGGCCTTAAACAAGCCCCTCGTGCTTGGTATGACACACTCAAAGGCTTCCTGAAGAGAAAAGGCTTCAAACCTGGTTCCCTGGATCCCACACTCTTCACGAAGACATATGATGGTGAACTGTTTGTGTGCCAAATATATGTGGATGACATTATCTTCGGTTGCACTAATCAAAAATACAGTGATGAGTTTGGATACATGATGCAAGAGCAAAATCAGATGTCCATAATGGGTGAGCTAAAGTTCTTCCTTGGTCTTCAAATACGTCAGCAAAGCAATGGCATCTTCATATCTCAGGAGAAATACCTCAAAGACTGCCTGAAGAAGTTTGGAATGCAAGACTGCAAAGGTTACACGATGCCAATGCCAACCAAAAGTCATCTTGGTCCTAACGCCAATGGTAAAGAGTTCGATCAAAAGGTATACCGCTCCATGATTGGCTCTTTACTTTATTTATGTGCATCTAGGACATGTATCATGCTTAGTGTTTGCATGTGTGCCCGATTCCAAGCGGCACCAAAGGAATCACATCACTTAGCTGTGAAGCGAATTCTTCGATATTTGGCTTACACCCCAACACTAGGATTATGGTATCCAAAGGGCTCAGAGTTTGATCTAGTTGGATTCTTAGATGCTGATTATGCTGGTGACAAGGTGGATCGCAAGTCTACATCAGGCACATGTCACTTTCTGGGCGATCACTTGTTTGTTGGTCTTCAAAGAAGCAGAATTGTGTATCTCTCTCCACTGCTGAATCTGAATACATTACTGCTGGATCTTGTTGCGCTCAGCTTCTATGGATGAAGCAAACACTCAAAGACCATGACATCCATCTGAAGCAAGTACCACTCTACTGCGACAATGAAAGTGCCATCAAGATTGCTAACAACCCAGTTCAAGACTCGAAGACAAAGCACATTGAAATTCGTCATCACTTTCTCAGAGATCATGTCATGAAGGAAGATATTGATATCATTCACGTCAACACTGAAGAGCAACTGGCAGATATCTTCACAAAGCCCTTGGATGAGAAAAGGTTTTGCAAGTTGCGGTGTGAACTAAATATCTTGGAACCTCAAATGTCATGTGATTAGGCACACATCCTAACACTTATGCATGTTGATGACTTAGATGTGCAACACACGAAGTAACGTATATCTTCAATTAATGAAGACTTACACTCTAAGTGTGAATACATTAATGCGGAATTTTACTTCGGAGCGCCACGATAATTGTGCGCCCTGTGTGGGTCTAATACTTCCTATACGGTGGGTAACGCCACCACCAAACTTTTGTTTGGAGTGTTTTCTGTTGGCGTTACATTTGCAGAGTCTTCGCATTTGGTTTGTCTTCAATATTGACATGACTTCATGTTTATCTTCACAATGTTGATTTGGTCTTATTCTGATATATTCATATATTAGTGTTCTGTCCTCTACAATATTCACTTATAGCTATGTCTTCTCGTTTGAATCTTTTGATCTAAGTGAATGTGATCGGACCCTAACCTCTCTATGCTCCCTTATCAAATCTATCTATCCAAATTATATGCATTCTGTTGAAACCGTCGAATGTCTTCTCTGCGTCCTTGTCAGCAGAAGATACAGAGACAAACATTAAATCTGTTTTAAATGCTCAATCCTTATTGCCTGAAACCCGGAGAAGCGGGAACGACCACCCGAAAATCCAGGCGTGCGTGGGAACATGGAACAATTTCCAATGTGTTGCATGTTTGCCACGTGTCCCTCAGGTGTGAACCGCCAGGGGCACCTGCGTAATTGCGCTGTGTTGTCCCTCTCTCTCTATATAAATATAGATCTCACCGTGGTCATTATCCTTTCTTCCACCTCTCCTTCTCGCACAAACCCTAGCGCCACCACTAGCTCTCGACGACGCTGGCAACTAAGCGCTTAGCTGTCGCGACCTCACCGACGCCGTCCTCACGCTGGCCGCGGACATCATCTTCTCCGCCGTCGCCGTAGGTGTCCTCCGTCGCCAAGTTAGGGCACGGAAGATCGAACTGCTCAGCCTCACCTTCTACTCCGTCTAGCAATTCTTCGTGTGGTAAATAAAACCTCCTTTTTACTGTACTTTTCATCCGATAGATTCATCCTTTACAACCACAAGTGGTTTATGTCCCTACAAATTTGGATCTATCCTGTTCTGCATCTCATAACATGCCTAGTATATTCACTTATGCTTCACACACAGTTAGATTCCTCACTTGTACTTATTCTTGGATTCGTACAAATCTGGAACCAACTCTCATCATATAAGTGAATGTCTTCGTGTTGTGAGGTCAATGTCTTCTAAACTGATTTATCTTTAAAATCTTCTAAGAATGCATATGACCTCTTCCCCTTCCCTCGCATCTCTAATGCTGTCACAGGTACATGTCCGTGGGAGAATCCCTTGGTTCTCATAGTCTGCATTCATTTGCAGAATTCTTACAGCGTCACATCAATTCTCCCGAAGCCAGTTCCTGTCTGACCAGCAGACGGAAGCCTTTGCAAGTTCTGAAGCCATTCAGTCTGAACTTCATCGCAACAGAGAAATCAGTCAGGAAGGGCGGTAGATAGCGTCGTGGGAACACAGCTAAGGACCTGCCATCAGATCTCTATGAGCTATACAAGTCAGATCCTGAAGAGACCTATGGTGAACGCAAGAACCGAATCCAATGAATTCGAAGACATTGGGCAGAGGAATGGTTCAAGTAAAAAAAATTCACTGATGAATATGCTGAAAAGAATGCCATCAAAACCCCTGGGGAGATATTATATACAAAGGTCTTCAGCCCAAGTCCAAGTCCGAAGCCATTGCTCAAGGCTTCTACCCTTGCATGGTCCGTGGACCTCAGCCTGCTAATGCCGACCCATCCAGTCTGCTATGGTGTCATGAAGACAATCTCTTTAAGCGCAACTTCCAGTTTGCCAAAGAGTCTACAAAGAAGAACAAGAAGGACCTTGGTCTAGACTTCAACCGGGGTCCATCTGCTCCTCGTGCCGATGGCACTCGTGATGCCGAACCCAATATCATTGGGCCCTTCTACAACCTCGATGGTCTCCTCACTCACATTGCTGTTCAGGGGGCCGCCGTGGAGCACTCTGCAGATGACGCTGATTCTGATGAAGCGCCTGCTCCTCCCAACCCATAGAAGCAGAAGAAACCAAAGGCTTCAAAGCCCTCCACTACTCCAAAAGCTTCGCGTGCGAAGCCTCTGGCCACTACATCTCCTGAAGCCAGTGTGCAGTCTGAAGATCTCTCTCGCATCTCCAAGACTGAGAAGAAGAAGCCCATCCAGATTTCCGGTCAAGCATTGACCCCAGCTGCCGTTCTGAGGAACGAATATGAAGCCATTGATCTGTCAAGTGACGACGATCTTGGCGATGACGCTCTTGAGCTGTTGATAAAGAGCAAGGAAGAGGCGGAGATCTTCAATGATCTACCCCTGTTTGATGTGAACATCTTGAACAACTTCATTGATGAATGGTTTGAAAACCCCAACATCAACCTCGATGACCTTGAGCTTCCAATTGGCATCAGTGTCTCCTTCCACAGTGCCATTGCTACTGAGCTGGCTTTGGCTCAGAAGATTGTTGAACTGAAGAACAAGATTGATTATGAGAAGGCTAAGTTCAAGAAGAATATGGCTAACCTCAGTGTGGCTGATGTTCAAAGCTTCAAGCAGACGCTGCATGAGCTCAAGGAAAAGTTTCACCACAAATGCCAGGAAGCAAAAGGTTCAAGAGAGAGAATGAAGTATTTTGCGGAGAAAAGTGTTCAAGCTCACAATGAAGCTGAAAAGCGCAAGGCTCTGGGGCGCCCTGGCATCGACCCCAGAATGGCCGCAAAGAAGAAGAAGAAGCCTATTGTGGCCCAATATGAAGCATCAAGGCAGGAAGAACCTCGCATTGTCTTCCCCGCTAGCATGACAGGCTCAAAGCCTAAGGTCCCCACAGCTCCTTCAGAACTGAAGAAGACAAGGACAGCTGAAGCCAAAGCCCGAAAGCGTGATACGTCTCCAACGTATCTATAATTTTTGATTGCTCCATGCTATGTTATCTACTGTTTTGGGCAATATTGGGCTTTATTATCCATTTTTATATTATTTTTGGGACTAACCTATTAGCCGGAGGCCCAGCCCAGATTTGCTATTTTTTGCCTATTTCAGTGTTTCGAAGAAAAGGAATATCAAACAGAGTCGAAACGGAACGAAATCAACTGTTGAAGTTATTTTTGGAAGGAAAGCTACCGGATGGACTTGGACCCCATGTCAGGAGCCAAGGGAGGTGCTCACACGGGTGGGGGCGCCCCCCTAGGGCCGCAGGGCGCGCCCCCTGCCTCGTGGGGCCCCCGAAGCTCCACCGACGTACTTCCTACACCCATATATACTCACGTACCCTAAAACTTCCAGAAGAGACAATAGATCGGGAGTTCCGCCGCCAGAAGCCTCCGTAGCCACCAAAAACAAATCTAGACCCGTTCCGGCACCCTGCCGGAGGGGGAATCCTTCTCCGGTGGCCATCTTCATCATCCCGGCGCTCTCCATGACGAGGAGGGAGTAGTTCTCCCTCGGGGCTGATGGTATGTACCAGTAGCTATGTGTTTGATCTTTCTCTCTCTCTCTCTCTCGTGTTCTTGATTTGGCACGATCTTGATGTATCGCGAGCTTTGCTATTATAGTTAGATCTTATGTTTCTCCTCCCCCTCTACTCTCTTGTAATGAATTGAGTTTCCCCTTTGAAGTAATCTTATCAGATTGAGTCTTTAAAGATTTGAGAACACTTGATGTATGTCTTGCCGTGTGTATTTGTGGTGACAATAGGATACCACGTGATTCACTTGATGTATGTTTTGGTGATCAACTTGCGGGTTCCGCCCATGAACCTATGCATAGGGGTTGGCACACATTTTCGTCGTGATTCTCCGGTAGGAACTTTGGGGCACTCTTCGAGGTTCTATGTGTTGGTTGAATAGATGAATCTGAGATTGTGTGATGCATATTGTATAATCATGCCCACGGATACTTGAGGTGACATTGGAGTATCTAGGTGACATTAGGGTTTTGGTTGATTTGTGTCTTAAGGTGTTATTCTAGTACGAACTCTAGGGCTGTTTGTGACACTTATAGGAATAGCCCAACGGATTCATTGGAAAGAATAACTTTGAGGTGGTTTCGTACCCTACCATAATCTCTTCGTTTGTTCTCCGCTATTAGTGACTTTGGAGTGACTCTTTGTTGCATGTTGAGGTATAGTTATTTGATCCAATTATGTTATTATTGTTGAGAGGACTTGCACTTGTGAAAGTATGAACCCTAGGCCTTGTTTCAACACATTGCAATATCGTTTACGCTCACTTTTATCATCCGTTACCTTGCTGTTTTTATATTTTCAGATTACAAAAACTATTATCTACTATCCATATACCACTTGTATCACCATCTCTTCGCCGAACTAGTGCACCTATACAATTTACTATTGTATTGCGTGTGTTGGGGACACAAGAGACTCTTTGTTATTTGGTTGCAGGGTTGCTTGAGAGAGACCATCTTCATCCTACGCCTCCTACAGATTGATAAACCTTAGGTCATCCACTTGAGGGAAATTTGCTACTGTCCTACAAACCTCTGCACTTGGAGGCCCAACAACGTCTACAAGAAGAAGGTTGTGTAGTAGACATCAAGCTCTTTTCTGGCGGCGTTGCCGGGGAGGTTAGCACTTGAAGGTATATCTTTAGATCTTGCAATCGAGTCTTTTAGTTTCTTGTTTTATCACTAGTTTAGTTTATAAAAGAAAACTATAAAAAATGGAATTGAGCTTGTCTCATACGCTTCACCTTTTTAACATCTTTCGTGAGTATGATGGAAAGGAAAATTGTGCTCAGGTGCTAGAGGAAGAAGTCTATAAAATGTTTGGCACTAAATCTTTGAATGATGAGCATGATTGCAATGTTGTTAGTACGAATTCTTTGAATATCCATGATACTAATGATGATTGCACTAGTTATGATGAAAATGTCTCCTATAAACATGTCAATATTTGTGGAGTGCATTGGATTTGCAAGTATACACCAAATAGGGAAGATAGATATTGCAAGAGGCATAAGTATTTAGAAACTAAATTGTTGCAAGAAAGTCTTGATGATTGTGCTGAAAAATTCAATATTTTTCGCACCCCTTGTGAACTTTGCAATGAGCATGGTCATTTAAGTCTCCAATGCAAATTGTTTCATGACCGAATCGTATCCAAAAATTGTGATAATTTGATTACCCTTGAGCATCATAAAGAGCTAAGTCTTCTTTTGGGGTATGAGGAAATGAAACGTATAACTGAGGGTATTCCAAAGTTTAATCTTGATAGATTTCTTGATTTTGATCTAGAGAAAAATTATATGTATTGTGCGGTGAATTGTATTGAAAATCCTTATATTGCCAATTACATAAAGAAAAGAAAGCAAATAAAAGATGAAGAGAATACTAATGAAAGGGAAGAGACTTCCCAATATCCTCCTATTATTTCTTATGATGAATCAGGCAACGAGGAGGAGCCTCCTATTCAACCAATCTCATTAATAAGGAGCTCCAAAAAGAGGGTTGAACCCACACATGATCTGGTGAAGAAGAAGAAGAAAAGAAAAAGGAAGAGAGGTAAAAAGATATCTCTCCCAAATAATGATGCTCCTATTACTATTGTGCCTCATGAAAATATAAATGTTGAAGATAATGATACTTCTTATGATCTTGAAAATCTTTTTGGCACTTGCTTGGAAGAATATGATAATTGCTATACTATTGGTGCTATCCATACTATTAATTATCAGAGTGATTATGCTTATGATACGAAAAGGCCCAAGCTTGGGGATGCTATGTTTGATAAAGATGATGTTTTTGAGAATATATTTGCTGCAATTAATGTTTGTCCCAAGCTTGGGGATGCTACGTTTAATGCAGATGATATTTTTAGTCTCCCAAGTTTTGATATGCAAATTTATAATGATGATAGCATGCCTCCTACTTATGATGATTATTGTGATGATACTTATGCTATAAAAAGTAGTGATTATATTTATAAAACTTGCCATGATTATGGTTACCCCTTTTCTGAACATTACTCTTTTAATGTGGAAACAATTTATAGTATTCAAGTCTCTTATGATACTCCCACTATTCCGAATGAGAAGAATTTTGCTTATGTGGAGAGTAATAAAATTTGTATCCTTATAGATCATGAAAAGAACGCTTTAGGTGCTGGTTATATTGTTGAATTCATTCATGACACTACTAAAAATTATTATGAGGTAGGAATATATGCTTGTAGGAATTGCAATAATATCAAGTTTCCTCTCTATGTGCTTAAAGTTTTGAAGTTATGCTTGTTTTGCTTTCCTATGCTAGTTGATTATTGTTCCCATAAGTTGTTTGCTCACAAAATTCCTATGCATAGGAAGTGGGTTAGACTTAAATGTGCTAGTAATATTCTTCATGATGCTCTCTTTATGTTACAATTCTTATCTTTTATGTGAGCATCGTTGAAATCATCATGCCTAGCTAGGGGCGTTAAACGATAGCGCTTGTTGGGAGGCAACCCAACTTTATTTTTGTTCCTTACTTTTTGTTCCTGTTTAGTAATAAATAATTCATCTAGCCTCTGTTTAGATGTGGTTTTATTGTTTTAGTTAGTGTTTGTGCCAAGTAGAACCTTTGGGAAGACTCGGGGAAAGTCTTGTTGATCATGCTGTAAAAAACAAAAACTTTAGCGCTCACGAGAATTGCTGCCATGTTTATTTGGAAAGTGATATTTAGTTAATTCTTTTTGCATATCATTAATAGATAAATTACTCCGGTCCAGCTATTTATTTGAGAATGTTATGAGTTCCATAAGTTTGCGTTAGTTACAGATTACTACAGACTGTTCTGTTTTTGACAGATTCTGTTTTCCGTGTGTTGTTTTCTTATTTTGATGAATCTATGGCTAGTAAAATAGTTTATAAACCATAGAGAAGTTGGAATAAAGTAGGTTTAACACCAATATAAATAAATAACTAGTTCATTATAGTACCTTGAAGTGGTGATTTATTTTCTTATACTAACGGAGCTTACGAGTTTTCTGTTAAGTTTTGTGTTGTGAAGTTTTCAAGTTTTGGGTAAGGATTCGATGGACTATGGAATAAGGAGTGGCAAGAGACTAATATTGGGGATTCCCAAGGCACCCCAAGGTAATATTCAAGGATATCCAAGAGCCTAAACTTGGGGATGCCCCGGAAGGCATCCCCTCTTTCGTCTTCGTTCATCGGTAACTTTACTTGGAGCTATATTTTTATTTACCACATGATATGTGTTTTGCTTGGAGAGTCAATTTATTTTGTTAATATTTCCTTGATGTTATTTATAACAATGTTTTGCATCTTTTCTTTCAATAAAAGTGGCATTGATAGTCTTTACTATGCCTATTTTAGAAGTCCACATGTTGCTGTTTGAAAACAGAAAGTTTACCGCTGTTGCAATAATTCCCTGGAAAATTCAGAATGTGATAAAATGTTGAAACCTTTTGCATATTAAGATCTTATAAATTTACTACAGTGGTAATTTTCTTTCATAATTTTTGAAGCTAGGGAAATATGGATGTTGCTGCATTCTTTACAGACTATCCTGTTTAGGTAGATTGCTGTTATGTTTGCATTGTTTGCATATGTTTGCTTCTTTAATGATTCTATTTGAGGATAGGACTATTAAATATGCAGAGGAATTTAGTATGCAATGTTGAATAATAATTTTAGTGATTTTCTACAGTAGAGTATGATAAGGTTTTGGCAATGGTTTATACTAACTTATCTCACGAGTCCTTGTTGAGTTTGTGTGGATGAAGCTTTTGAGATTTAGGGAGACCGTGATATGAGAAGAATTAAGGCGACACAAAAGCTCAAGCTTGGGGATGCCCAAGACACCCCAAGATAATATTTCAAGAAGTCTCAAGCGTCTAAGCTTGGGAATGCCCGATTGGTATCCCACCTTTCATCTTCAACAACTATCGGTTAGTTTCGGTTGATCCTAAGTTTTTGCTTCTTCACATGATGTTTGCCATTCTTAGAATGTCATTTTATTTTGCTTTTCTTGCTGTTTGAATAAAATACCAACATCTGAAATTCTTAAATGTTAGAGAGTCTTCACATAGTTGCATAATTATCCAAATACTCATTGATCTTCACTTATATCTTTCGGAGTAGTTTGTCATTTGCTCTAGTGCTTCACTTATATCTTTTAGAGCATGGTGGTAGTTTTATTTTGAAGAAATAGATGAACTCTCATGCTTCACTTAGATTATTTTGAGAGTCTTAATAGCATGGTAATTTGCTTAAAATCCTAATATGCTAGGTATTCAAGAATAATAGAACTTTCTTATGAGTGTGCTGAATACTAAGAGAAGTTTGATGCTTGATGATTGTTTTGAGATATGGGGGTAATAATATCAAAGTCGTGCTAGTTGAGTAGTTGTGAAATTGAGAAATGCTTGTTCTGAAGTTTGCAAGTCCTGTAGCATGCACGTATGGTAAACGTTGTGTAACAAATTTGAAACATGAGGTGTTATTTGATTGTCCTCCTTATGAGTGGCGGTCGGGGACGAGCGATGGTCTTTTCCTACCAATCTATCCCCCTAGGAGCATGCGCATAGTGCCGAGGTTTTTGATGACTTGTAGATTTTTGCAATAAGTATGTGAGTTCTTTATGACTAATGTTGAGTCCATGGATTATACGCACTCTCACCCTTCCATCCTTGCTAGCCTCTTTGGTACCGTGCATTGCCCTTTCTCACATTGAGAGTTGGTGCAAACTTCGCCGGTGCATCCAAACCCCGTGATATGATACGCTCTGTCACACATAAACCTCCTTATATCTTCCTCAAAACAGCCACCATACCTACCTATTATGGCATTTCCATAGCCATTCCGAGATATATTGCCATGCAACTTTCCATCATTCCGTTCATCATGACAAATTCATCATTGTCATATTGCTTAGCATGATCATGTAGTTGACATAGTATTTGTGGCAAAGCCACCGTTCATAATTCTTTCATACATGTCACTCTTGGTTCATTGCATATCCCGGTACACCACCGGAGGCATTCATATAGAGTCATCTTTGTTCTAGTATCGAGTTGTAATCATTGAGTTGTAAATAAATAGAAGTGTGATGATCATCATTATTAGAGCATTGTCCCAAGTGAGGAATAAAAAAAGAAAAAAGAAAGGCCATAAAAAAAGAGAAGGCCCCAAAAAAGAGAAAGGCCATAAAAAAAGAAAAGGACCAAAAAATGAGAGAAAAAGAGAGAAGGGACAATGTTACTATCCTTTTACCACACTTGTGCTTCAAATTAGCACCATGATCTTCATAGTAGAGAGTCTCTCATGTTATCACTTTCATATACTAGTGGGAATTTTTCATTATAGAACTTGGCTTATATATTCCAACAATGGGCCTCCTCAAGTGCCCTAGGTCTTCGTGAGCAAGCAAGTTGGATGCACACTCACTAGTTTCTTTTATTGAGCTTTCATACATTTATATCTCTAGTGCATCCGTTACATGGCAATCCCTACTCCTTGCATTAACATCAATCGGTGGGCATCTCCATAGCCCATTGATTAGCCTCGTTGATGTGAGACTTTCTCCTTTTTGTCTTCTCCACGTAACCCCCCTCATTATATTCTATTCCACCCATAGTGCTATATCCATGGCTCGCGCTCATGTATTGCGTGAAAGTTTATGAGTTTGAGATTACTAAAGTATGAAACAATTGCTTGGCTTGTCATCGGGGTTGTGCATGATGAGAGCATTCTTGTGTGACGAAAATGAAACATGACTAAACTATATGATTTTGTAGGGATGAACTTTCTTTGGCCATGTTATTTTGAGAAGACATGGTTGCTTAGTTAGTATGCTTGAAGTATTATTATTTCTATGTCAATATGAACTTTTGTCTTGAATCTTATGGATCTGAATATTCATACCACAATTAATAAGAATCACATTGAAATTATGCCAAGTAGCACTCCGCATCAAAAATTCTGTTTTTATCATTTACCTACTCGAGGACGAGCAGGAATTAAGCTTGGGGATGCTTGATACGTCTCCAACATATCTATAATTTTTGATTGCTCCATGCTATGTTATCTACTGTTTTGGGCAATATTGGACTTTATTATCCACTTTTATATTATTTTTGGGACTAACCTATTGACCGGAGGCCCAGCCCAGATTTGCTGTTTTTTTGCCTATTTCAGTGTTTCGAAGAAAACGAATATCAAACGGAGTCGAAACGGAACGAAATCAACTGGAGAAGTTAGTTTTGGAAGGAAAGTTACCAGATGGACTTGGACCTCACGTCAGGAGCCAAGGGAGGTGCTCACGAGGGTGGGGGGCGCCCCTCCTAGGGCGCGCCCCCTGCCTCGTGGACCCCCGAAGCTCCACCGACGTACTTCCTACACCCATATATACTCACGTACCCTAAAACTTCCAGAAGAGACAATAGATCGGGAGTTCCGCCGCCAGAAGCCTCCGTAGCCACCGAAAACCAATCTAGACCCGTTCCGGCACCCTGACGAAGGGGGAATCCTTCTCCGGTGGCCATCTTCATCATCCCAGCGCTCTCCATGACGAGCAGGGAGTAGTTCTCCCTCGGGGATGACGGTATGTACCAGTAGCTATGTGTTTGATCTCTCTCTCTCTCTCTCTCTCTCTCGTGTTCTTGATTTGGCACGATCTTGATGTATCACGAGCTTTGCTATTATAGTTGGATCTTATGTTTCTCCTCCCCCTCTACTCTCTTGTAATGAATTGAGTTTCCCCTTTGAAGTAATCTATCGGATTGAGTCTTTAAAGATTTGAGAACACTTGATGTATGTCTTGCCGTGCGTATTTTTGGTGACAATGGGATACCACGTGATTCACTTGATGTATGTTTTGGTGATCAACTTGCGGGTTCCGCCCATGAACCTATGCATAGGGGTTGGCACACATTTTCGTCGTGATTCTCCGGTAGGAACTTTGGGGCACTCTTCGAGGTTCTATGTGTTGGTTGAATAGATGAATCTGAGATTGTGTGATGCATATCGTATAATCATGCCCACGGATACTTGAGGTGACATTGGAGTATCTAGGTGACATTAGGGTTTTGGTTGATTTGTGTCTTAAGGTGTTATTCTAGTACGAACTCTAGGGCTGTTTGTGACACTTATAGGAATAGCCCAACGGATTCATTGGAAAGAATAACTTTGAGGTGGTTTCGTACCCTACCATAATCTCTTCATTTGTTCTCCGCTATTAGTGACTTTGGAGTGACTCTTTGTTGCATGTTGAGGGATAGTTATTTGATCCAATTATGTTATTATTGTTGAGAGGACTTGCACTTGTGAAAGTATGAACCCTAGGCCTTGTTTCAACACATTGCAATATCGTTTACGCTCACTTTTATCATCCGTTACCTTGCTGTTTTTATATTTTCAGATTACAAAAACTATTATCTACTATCCATATACCACTTGTATCACCATCTCTTCGCCGAACTAGCGCACCTATACAATTTACTATTGTATTGGGTGTGTTGGGTACACAAGAGACTCTTTGTTATTTGGTTGCAGGGTTGATTGAGAGAGACCATCTTCATCCTACGCCTCCTACGGATTGATAAACTTTAGGTCATCCACTTGAGGGAAATTTGCTACTGTCCTACAAACCTCTGCACTTGGAGGCCCAACAACGTCTACAAGAAGAAGGTTGTGTAGTAGACGTCAAAGTGCAAGAGCAAGAACACCACTAACGATGCTCCACCGACCAAAAAAAGGAAGACAAAGAAGAAAGATCGGGCTGCTCCCACAGAGCCCCTGGTCATCGAGCCAATCTCAGTTGCTCGCCCTGCATCAGAACACCGTGAGCGTTAGTTGATAGTTCATGAGCCTGCTACCACAGAGGCTCCTGAAGCTGAAGAAGATCCAGCTGTTGACCCCACTGCAGCTGAAGACATTGGTCCCCGTAGAAGATGATGAAGTCCTTCCTCAGATCGAGAACAACATGGTATCATTGCCTGTTCTGATGAACAACGAACTCATCAGCATTGGTCGTCCTTTGACGCCAATTGCTCAGAATGATTCATGGGCTGATCACCCTCAAGACTCTCCCTGTCAAGAATCACCAAGTACTCCCCCACCTCAAGCCACCACTCACGTGCCTGAAGATGATGATTTTGTGGTCCAGCCGACTCCCTCTCCAAAGGCGTCGCTCGCACTCCGCAGGCTTAGCAAAGGACCAATGCCACAAGTCACTCCGTCGAGCGTTCTAGAAGGAGAAGAGCAACATAATTCAGTGGCACGACAAGTGTTCCCTGACGCCACTCCAACTGTGAATGTCTCTAAGTCCGAAGCAAAAGCTGCTGAAGACATTCCGGCTGCATCAGCCGATGAATAAGAAGAACGAAGAGAAGAAGAAGAACGTGTTGCTACACCCCCGTCCAACCCTGAAGTTGTTCTCGAGGAGAACGTGTCCGACCTTCCAGCTACTCGAGTGGAGGTTGAAAATTCTGAGGCGGCCACTAACACCAATACTGAAGCCAATGACATTGTCATGGCCGAAGCTAATGTGGCACCTGAAGCCAATGTGGTGCAAGAAGTGAATGCGCCTGAAGCCAATGGTGCACCACAGCTCGAAGACAATGCTTCTGCTCCTGTACCACCTCCAAGACCTCACACCATTGAGCAAGCATATGATCGTGGTCAGCTTGTGACCGTCCGCTGGCCCATTCTGGTTCCTCCGCCTGCTCCCGGACCTCAATTTGACTATCATGTGGAGCACAGGCCTCAGGTCCAGAAGCCAAAGCCAAGGCTACCAAGGTTTCCAGGTACTGCAACTTCACCAGGATCATTTAATGTGAATGGCTTCATAGCACACAACACCTTCTTTGATAGTGCCAAGAACCCCTACTCCAAGCCAAGAATTTCATCTGATCGATTCTGGAGCTATCAGCAGCGCAGTTACTATTCCTGTGTTCTCTATGATTAAGGGCGCATCTTTCCCCATATGCGTCTCGATAATGAAGCTATTGCTGGACTGCCCTACTTAGAAGAGGCACTTGACTGTTTCTGTGATGCTGGTCTCCTGAACTTTGTGACTGCTAAAGAGCATTGGAATGAAGAGCTTATGCTACAATTTTATGCTACCCTCCACATTCGCGGCTACAATAGGGATCCGAAGACTTGGATCCTTGAGTGGATGACAAACGATGTACACCATGGAGCCAAAGCCCAAGACATCATTGAGCTTACTGCCCTGCCCACTCCTGGTGAACACTATGAACCAGGTTGTCAGCAGCACCAGAATGCTTTGGAAAGCATCTTCCAGAAGCCAGAGCCCAACATGAGCCAAATGTTGAGCATGATGAAGCCACTGCCCCAAGACGCTGAATATCCACAGTAGTTCTTTGTTGAAGACCTAGAGTATCTGCCCCGCACTATTTATCATATCATCAGGCGAACTCTATGGCCTGTCAAAGGACACTCTCCTGCAGCGAAGCTTGAAGGAGCAATGAATACATTGGTTTTCTATATCTTCAATGGCATCAGCTTCAATGCTCAAGACTTCTTCATTAGGAAATTGGCTGCATCTGGCTCCGATATATTTGGTCTGAAGTTCTATGCTCCATGGGTAATGCGCCTCATCAAGCTTCACTTTGCTATCAACTATCTGTTGGGGACCATAGTAATTTCAAAAAAATCCTACAAACACGCAAGATCATGGTGATGCATAGCAACTAGAGGGGAGAGTGTTGTCTACGTACCCTCGTAGACCGAAAGCGGAAGCGTTAGCACAACGCGGATGATGTAGTCGTACGTCTTCACGATCCGACCGATCCAAGTACCGAACGCACGGCACCTCCGAGTACAGCACACGTTCAGCTCGATGACGTCCCGCGAACTCCAATCCAGTAGAGCTTCACAGGAGAGTTCCGTCAGCACGACGGCGTGGTGATGATGATGATGTTCTACCATCGCAGGGCTTCGCCTAAGCACCGCTACAATATGATCGAGGTGGATTATAGTGGAAGGGGACACCGCACACGGCTAAGAGATCAAGAGATCAATTGTTTTGTCTATGGGGTGCCCCCTGGCCACGTATATAAAGGAGTGGAGGAGGAGGGGGCCGGCCAAGAGGAGGAGGCGTGCCCAAGGGGGGGCAATCCTACTCCAAGTAGGTTTTGCCCCCCTTTCCTATTCCAACTAGGAGAAGGGGGAAGGAGGAGGTGGAGAGAAGGAAGGAGAAGGGGGGCCGCGCCCCCTTCCCTTTCCCAATTTGGATTGGGGCAAGGGGGCTGCGCGCCACCTCCTGCTGCCTCTCCTCTTCTACTACTTTGAGACCATGAGGCCCAATAACCCCCGGGGGGATTCCGGTAACCCCTCGGTACTCCGGTATATACCCGATAACCCCCGGAACCATTCCGGTGTCCGAATATAGTCGTCCAATATATCAATCTTCATGTCCCGACCATTTCGAGACTCCTCGTCATGTCCGTGATCACATCCGGGACTCCGAACAACCTGCGGTACATCAAAACTCATAAACTCATAATATAATCGGCATCGAAACGTTAAGCACGCGAACCCTACGGGTTCGAGAACTATGTAGACATGACCGAGACATGTCTCCGGTCAATAACCAATAGCGGAACCTGGATGCTCATATTGGCTCCCACATATTCTACGAAGATCTTTATCGGTCAGACCGCATAACAACATACGTTGTTCCCTTTGTCATCGGTATGTTACTTGCCCGAAATTCGATCGTCGGTATCTCAATACCTAGTTCAATCTCGTTATCAGCAAGTCTCTTTACTCATTCCATAATACATCATTCCGCAACTAACTCATTTACCAAGAGGGCCTAGAGATACCTCTCCGACAATCAGAGTAACAAATCCTAATCTCGAAATACGCCAACCCAACAAGTACCTTTGGAGACACCTTTAGAGCACCTTTATAATCAGCCAGTTACGTTGTGACGTTTGGTAGCACACAAAGTGCTCCTCTGGTAAACGGGAGTTGCATAATCTCATAGTCATAGGAACATGTATAAGTTATGAAGAAAGCAATAGCAACAAACTAAACGATCAAGTGCTAAGCTAACGGAATGGGTCAAGTCAATCACATCATTCTCCTAATGATGTGATCCTGTTAATCAAATGACAACTCATGTCTATGGTTAGGAAACATAACCATCTTCGATCAACGAGCTAGTCAAGTAGAGACATACTAGTGACACTCTGTTTGTCTATGTATTCACACATGTATTATGTTTCCGGTTAATACAATTCTAGCATGAATAATAAA
This sequence comes from Triticum dicoccoides, assembly GCF_002162155.2. Classification (NCBI taxonomy): domain Eukaryota; kingdom Viridiplantae; phylum Streptophyta; class Magnoliopsida; order Poales; family Poaceae; genus Triticum; species Triticum dicoccoides. The sequence continues at coordinate 753,439,216 of NC_041382.1, forward strand.
CATTTATCATGATATAAGGAAATAAATAATAACTTTATTATTGCCTCTAGGGCATATTTCCTTCACTGTCAGCCTTCTGCGCGCAATCATCTCATATTCTTGCCAGAAGTTGATCTGTCTGTCGAAGCCATATACCCAGAGCCTGCCAAGGAGCCAATTTATCTTCACAACGTCGACCGTCAAAGTTTCACCCAACCCATTGACGGAGTTCAGGCCATCACTCGTGTTTACCCTTTGGATGGCAATACACGTGCCCCTCGTGCCCAAACTGAAGCCACTGAAAGCACAATTGCCCAAAGTCCTCGGAAGCGATCTTGTGTTCTCAATGACCAAGAGCTTCTCGTCACCCTGCATCAGAAACAGGATAAACATCATGACTGGCTCAAGCGTCAGATGCAGAGCCTCTTGGTGGATGTTAATCGCATTCGCAACCTTGCCACCAAGAATGCATTTGTCACTCATGAAACCTGTTGCCGGTCGTGGAAGAGTCTGACTTTGCTGAGCTCTGAAGATGATCTTCAACAGGATGGCTTCACGGAGAGATTCAAGTTTGATTCAACTCCTCCCCGGAATGCTCACTTGCGTCAGACTCCCTCACTCGAAGACTCTGACTATTCCTCCTGAGCTGTAAATGTTAATGCCAGAGTCATTGATGACCAAGATGATGCTACTTCACGACCTCCAACTTCGGCGCGTATCGACACTGCACCAAGTTCTTCTACACCACCAAACCTCAACGACGACCTTGCTGCTTCGCCTACTCCTCATGGGAACGAGTAGAAAGCTCTATGTCTTCAAACCTTTTTGGTCATTACTAACAAAAGGGGGAGAAGCATATGAGTTGATAGTCTTCAAGCGGGTCCATATGGGTGGTTGCTATACTTTTGCTACATTTGCCAAGTGCTTACAAGTCTCGCTCTTGATACATTTGGTTCTTTGAGTTGTAACACTTAAACTTGATGGTCGTCTGCTACCTTTTCTGTCTACTATGTGATGCGATGATAAATTCGGCATGTGCGACGATAAATTCCGCATGAAGTCATTTTGCAGACGTCCATTTTTCATTATGCATGTCATTATCTTCGTTATATCTCTACATGCATGATGAATTGTCTTCATAAGTTGAAGAGGATCTCCACAAGTACAACCTGCCATGTGCATTTGCATTCGAAAGAAAAATAATTATATGCACATCTTCAGGGGGAGCCTTTTGCTACTTACGAACACAATACCTCAATCCTTTACAATTTCACATACTTTTATCCCCATTGAAAACTTCAACCAGTTTGTCATCAATCACCAAAAGGGGGGGTTGTAAGTGCATCTAGTGCCACCCCTAGTTGATTTTGGAGTATTGACGACAAACCTGGTTGAGGGACTAATGTGTTTGTGAGAATTGCAGGATACCACAGGTAGTAGTCCCTTATTGATTCGGTTTACCTACCGATGATGACCCCTAAAAATGTGTGAAGACATTGAAGATAATAGTGGTATGTGAAGATATTCACATTGAAGAGTATGACATGAAAAGACATCGCATGAAGTCTTTGGAGCGCGAAGACATAGTTGTTTCGTAGTTTCATTTTCTTCTTTGTTGAGTCATAGGAACCACCGTACTGTTAAGTGGGGTCCAAGTGAACAAAGTCAGAGTGACTAAAGTGATGCTCAACCAAATCATAAGTCTTCGAGCGAAGACAATGAGAGCAAATCTTATCCAGAGCTGGATAAGTCAGCTTTACTTGTAGCGCAAGTCAAGCTGCCGCGTGTGTTTGAAATCTGACTGTTGGAACACGTGTCAGTTTCTTAGTGACCCAGGGTCATTTCGGACAAATCAGGTCGGGTTGCCTAGTGGCTATAAATAGCTCACCCCCTGCACCATAAATTGGTGGCTGCTTAAAGTTAGTGCATGGCTTTTGTCGTTTGAGAGCAACTCACCTCGAAGCCTTTGAGAGAGAAATCCTTGCGAGGACAAAGCCCTAAACACCCAGAGCCAAAGAGTGTTAGGCATCACTGAAGTCTTTCTGTCTGTGTGATCTGAAGACTTGTTAGACTTGAGGACTGTGAATCCTCCAGCCGGTTAGGCGTCGCGTTCTGAGCATCCAAGAGTCATTGTGGATCGCCGGTGAATGAAGTCTGTGAAGGTTTGGAAGTCTACCTTGAAGACTTACCTGAGTGATTGGGCGAGGACTGGGTGTCCTTAGCTCAAGGGGAATAAGGTGAAGACACGGTCTTTTGAGTTGAATCTCAGCCTCCCTACCAGACATACAGTTGTCACAACAATTGGAACTGGTCCAACAAATCCTTTGTCTTCACCAAGCAACTGGTTCTATCTCTTCCTTCTCTTTACTTACAGTTTGTCTTCGTGAAGTCATTGCCTGCTTGCATTATCTGTTTGACTTCACTGTGTGACTACTTGTTCTGATTGGCTTCATACTATCTTCCATCCTGATCCATACTGCCTAGCTGCTAATAGTCTTCGTGCTTTCACTTCATTAAATACTTGACTATGGCTTGCGTAGTGTAGTCTTCCTTCCGCTGCATGTTAATATGTTCATTTCTATGGTTTGTCTTCGAAACTTCCATATTTTGAAGACTTTCACAAAAATCGCCTATTCACCCCCCCTCTAGTCGATAACTAGCACTTTCAGTGATGTATATTTGCATCGCGAGGTGTTCCATTTTACATCATGAGGAGGCCGCGGTCCAATTTTTTTTGCATATGGACCGTCTGTTGGAGCAGCGTTTTTTGCCCCAGACGGTTCAAAAGTTGGTTATTTTTACATCTGGACCATCTATTGGAGATGCTCTTATGTGTCAAACTAGTTTAAATCAGTTGACTCTGTACATTTTACCATACATTTAAAACATTTTTAAAAACAATTGACCAAGGGAGTCAAACTACTTTAAATCAGCTGACAATGTACATTTTATTGCATACTTAAAACATTTTAAAACAGTTGATCAAGGGATTCAAACTACTTTAAATCAGTTGGCTCTGTACATTTTATCACACATTCAAAACATTTTAGAATATTTCTTATGTAATACACAAGTGTATATTTAATAAATAGTTAATTGTACATTTTACTTGTATTAAGTCGGGTCACGTGCACGGCACATATTTAGGTTATAATCCCAAATGTCTTAAGTATAAATTAACTTGTATCTCATTTTAGATGGTGTGTTCGATCCCCCAATAGCGCTTTTTGTTTCACATTTCTCAGCCCCAATATATCCAGTGCTATATATCGGGCCCGGACCACGATGCGAGGACCAGCTTAAGTTAAGCACGCCTATGCAAACACCTGCATTGCCTTTTTATCTATCTACTCCTATAAAAGACTCAGTGATGATGATGATGTATCTGCCATTCGTCATTTGTAACCATTAGATCTGCATCTAACGGCTGCGAGGTAAATTGTGGCATTTTTGCAACAATAGCTCACTTCTCTGCTCTAATTTGCAGAAAACCCCTTATTATCTTGAAAGCAAGCACATCCCTCCCCGCCTCATCAAAACAGCCTGAGAAATATATTTTGAGTGAAACTTAATATATTTTTAGTGGTATATGTATATCAAAACAAGAGTGTTTGCTTTCAAGTTTGTGAACAAGCATTATTCCACTTTGGGTCCGTTGCAACGCACGGGCACATTGCTAGTCAAAGAAAGAAATCTCACGGTAGTCTTTTTTTCTAGACGGGGGCTTTTGTGTGATTAAATAAAAAGAAAAGGAGTTTTCTGCAAAAGAAACTCGCCACATTGGCCCCTGTTTTCCTATCAAATACGTTTTAAACACCGATCAGCTCGATTAGCTGCGGCCTACCCCAAACTTGATACTGATTTACAAAAAGAACATAAAGTGATACCAATTCGTTGCCCTAGCCCCAATTGTAGTACTTATATGCAATTAACTCTGGTGCAATCAAACGAAACGAAACGAGGACAGATTCCCTTTAACAGTACAAATATAGATAATCTATCTACATGTGTTTTTCATGTACATATAAATAGCATTGTCCAATCTGCATGCAGGAACCATCTGATTATTGATCTATGATATCGTCTGTCGCCGTTGGTGTGGCCGCCGGCAATATTTGGCTGCTTCCTCCCCACTTCCTTATCCTCTCTTTGGCCAACATAGCCTGCACCGTAAAAAGTTCAGACATTTCTTAAAACAAAGATATGCTCAGCTATGATCGAGTCATTATCTATAGAAAAAAGAAAGACTGAGATCGAGTGATATTAGTGTAGTACTGCACACCTGATTCTCCCACTTGGCTCGGAAGCAAATTATGAGAAGTATAGCAGTCTGCAGCAGCGTGCCAATTGACATGCCCACCCAAATCCCCTTCAGTGCAGAGATACATTGTTGTATATTCAGAGCAGGTTATGAATCCAGAAATATTTTAAGTTGATTTGGTTTTGCTCTTACCAATGCACCAAGTTTTAGCTTGAAGCCAAAGAGGACTCCCAGTGGGATGCCAAACAAGTAGTAGCACACAATGTTTATGAACGCCACAAGCGTCTGCCACCCTGCTCCTATCGCCACACCTGCAAAGCGAGATGTTCCAATTGTCATTGGGCTCACTGGTTTAATTTGGTAACTGATTGGCGTAATGGTACGTGCCTGAGAGCACAGGTTGGATGCTGTTCAGGAAGATGGATGCTGCAAGAAGGTAGCCAAGCTTTGCAGCTCCCTTCACCACCCTGTCGTTGTCGCTGAAGAACCGTGGCAGCTCGGTCCTCCAGATGAGGAACACGGCGAGGAAGACCGCCCCGATGGCGGCCGACGTCGACACCGCTATGATCATGGAGAACTTGGCCGCCTTAGGCCTGTTCGCGCCCAGCTCGTTCGACACCCTAACACTGCATCTCGAGAACTTTCACATTAGCAAAAATACTGATGAATTTTGTACGTCTATTTTTATACAGTTGCAGTTTTGTGCTAAGAGTACTATTTGTGTTGTGCGTGCATTATCTATATACCTCACTGCTGCATTGAAGCCTATTGCCACCATAAGGGTCCAGAGCTGGTAATTGATGCTGTAAAACAATTTAGACACGTTGATGTAAAAAAAAGAGTCAGACATGGAATACCGTTTAATCTTCGTCAGACAAACTCTATTGTCTGTGCGCGCATAGTTAGGTTGCAGGTTCCTCTGGTAAAAAACTGCTTACCAAACGGACATGACGTCAACCTGGAGTTGAGCATTCTTCAGGAGACCCACAAGGATGAGCACTGCACTGTAGTACCACAGCTCCAAGCTAGATAAGAACACATCGTGCATATACACAATTTAAATTAATCTGCTTGGTGATTGAATTATAATCGTATAGCCAGCTAAGAATTGAAACATGTACGAACCAGAGCATGACTGCAGAGGCGAGGGACAACTTGACGAAGGCGGTGAGATTATTGAAGGCCAGCACCGAGAACCCCTTCCACGCCTCCGGGAAGGAGCCGGAGACGAGGTAGGCGAACTGCGCAACGATAATGATCCACCAGGTGACATTCCCGATCATGGCGGCGCCAAAGAGGCCGTGGCCAAGGCGGGTGACGAAGACGTAGTTAAGCACGATGTGGAGGGCGAGCCCCGCGCCGGAGATGAAGGTCATGGCCCAGACCTTGCTCTGCGCCTGGAAGAACTTCTGCAGCGGGAAGTTGGCGGCGTAAGCGAACAACTGCGGGACGACCAACCGTGTGTACCGCCCGGCAACGGCGGAGATGGCAGTGGGCTGGTGGAGCGCCCGCAGGATGGGCGCCGTGAAGACATAGGTCGGCGCGAGTGCCAGCGCGGTGGCGCCGCAGATGATCCAAGAGCGCTGGATGTAGACGCCGAGCATGTCAACCTGCCCCGCACCCACCGCTTGCCCGCATAGCGTCTCCAGTGCGCTGCCCATGCCAACCTGCAAATGCAACCCCTAGCGTCATCACCTAGCGCGTGGGTTGTAGTTGCAACATATGCGTGCTCGAGAAAGAGTAAAATTTCAAACGCGGCCATGACTCGTGGTGGGCTTCAGCCAGAAGCCCAGAACACACCGAGATATAGTCACACCACATGGTGCACATACTATGTGGAAGGCGTGACAAAATCAAGTTTGCGTGACAAAATTCCACTCTAGCCACTCCTCTTTTACTGTTGGAGGCGTGCGGTAAAGATTAATGTATTTCATTTCCCCTTTATCTCTGACGATGGCCAATGCTAACCCTCTCTTGATTCTCCCTTTCTCCCTCTCGGCCACCCCAACGGTCCACCACCACCGACATCTTCATCTTCGGTGGCTACCGCCATTGGATCAGCCTCAAATTGAGCGTCTTCTCAATTAACTACTCATCTACATGTCTTTTTCATGACGTTGTTGCCACCCCACAGGGCCCCAACCCCTCATATTGACATACACCCCTCACGCACTCCCTGCTCATGGGTAACCAACAAACATGTAGGCTATGTAAAACAAATATTTGATATAGTATATGAACATATTTAAAATAATAAAGTAGTATATATACTACCACATGATAGTAGGTAAGACATGAGTGTAACAACACCAAATGGTAGGATGTAGCAAGTTTAAAATTGAAGTTATAGGTTTGTCCAAACTCAAATTTTTTTTTAAGTTTGACCAACTCTACAAAAAAAATGATACATCACTGTTCAAAAAATCGGTCGATTCAGTGATTTATCGTTAATGGGTGGGTGACTGATAAGATTATGCCATATCATCGAGAACGACATTTTGGAGCTCGGCCTCCATTGATGCCCTTTAAAAAATGAAAATTGTACTTTTTAGTTTAAAAAATTTCTGATAAAAAATGTACAAGTATATAAGGATGTGATGTGTATGTGTGTAAAATTTCAGGATGAAATACCTTAAGATGCGATCTGTGCAAAAAGAACAAACTCATGGACTTTTTGAATGAATAGTATCATGTGTTGAAAGTCATAGATTTGTCATTTTGCACAGCCCTCATTTCAACCTATTCCGTCCTAAAAATTTACACACATATGTGTTATTCCTACATCTATGTCTCTACTGTTTATAGAATTTTTTGAAATGTAAAAATATGAATTTTTTGAAATGTAAAAATATGAATTTTTTGGAATTTTTAACTTTTCAAAAACTGGCCTCCATGGAGGCCGAGCTCCAAAAGCAATTTTCAGATATCGTCATCATTTATCGTTTCGACCGATTTATTGCTCTGACAAGCGATTTATCGGGAATATACCGATAAATCGGGACTATTTCTAGCACTATGTGTGCAAGAACTATGTTTATTTCTGTTTTGTGGATCTTATTATGTAATATGTATGGTTGTCCTGTTTTGTTTATCATGTACAGCGATTCAAAGGCAATGAACCAAGATAACACTTCTGTCCAATATTTGTTTCTGTTGAACATATCATATTTTAGTGTGAGAAACCTGGGATTTGTAAAAAAATTGGCCATTGATAGTCAACCGATAAAATCGATAAATCGTCCGATTTTCGATTAATCTCTAATCCCCAGCCAACCGAGACGCAGCGATAACTGATATCCTCAACATTTAACGATCTACAATACCAAATACGCATAGTACAAAAACTTTTTCATAAATAATTTCTTGAGATTAATTTGATATTCTAGATGTTAATAAAAAATATCTATAGACTTGGCATGACATAAACAAGTTTGACTTGTTGCGACAAAATTATTTTAAAACGGAGTTAGTAGGTACTACGTTCGTCCTGACTTATTATTTGTCCCCTTCGTATTTTGTGCTAAATTTTAACCTTAGATTTAACTAACAAAATATTAATGCATGTGATAAAAAATAATATCATTAGAAACTAGGTCCAAATATGAATTCAGCAATAAAAATTTTGTGACATGCATTATTATTTTCTTAGGTAAATCTATTATTGAAGTTTAGCACAAAAGTAAGGGGATCAATAAACCAGAACCGAGGTAGTAGCAAGTAGGAATGCGCGCTAAATGACGTTCAACAATATATAAGCATGTTAATTGGCCTGCCTGCCTACGTTCTTCATGCGTACCATGACACCGTAGGCGAAGCCCTCGATGACGTTTATAGCGACGGTGACGGCGCCGAGCTCGACCTCCCCGATGTGGCCGACGAAGCCGATGGTGACGAAGCCGATGGAGAACTGGAACACGGTGGTGAGGATCGCCGGGAGCGCGATGTGCCACAGCACCTTTGACTCATGCCAGCTCTTGCTCCCCATCTGAACCATCTCCGCGCGGCCGGCACCGACGGTATATATGAAGTAGCTAATCCAAATCTACCTGTCGAACTCTCTTGCAACTTACTCTGTATACATGAACTCCCGGCCGACACATGCTCTGGCTAGAGCTTGCTGTTTCTGTACAAAGCCTGGTCGCAGCTAGCCAGCGAGCACACCTATATGTAGTAGCACCCGTTGGCTGTTGATGCATCGTTGTCGAGTCTAGCTTGTTGGGTGAAGTTGGGCCTCGTACACAGCTCTCCTTGGCCAGGTCGTGCCCAGCGAGGGGTTACACAGGTTAGGTCACTGGATGCGGCAGGTCGATCGGGTGGGTAGGTGGGATTGAAACCCCTCAAAAGAAAATTTAGGTAGTAGGCGGGACTGAGAGTCGCCTCGCTTGGCGCCAACCAGTGCTGCGGATTTCCTCTGATTTCAGAGGTTTCCATCAATCATTTATCCAAGGAATTTATCATTGCTCTGCCGAAGCGAGGTTGTTTTCATATTAGTTTACTTTTTCAATCGGTCGTGTGTGTGGTGATAGCCTGTAGCATATGCTTTTGTGCTTTCCTGCTATTCTTGTACATATTCCCGTCTTCTATAAAAACTAAGTTGAGAATGCTCGTGTGATGCTACGGAGTAACGGAAAAACATAATGATTAGATATATGCTCTTATTCAGAAATAGAACGACAGCATTTTATTTCTATTCACCCCCTCCGTCCACCCACCTTTATTCTCACAACCATGTCTTACCCCTCTTTCCAAATTCTTGTACTTGTACCGATTATATATATTTTTTCTTGAGCCATGGGTGTGGACAGTCTGTTAGGTAACTTGAGCCATCTTACCTACGCCTTAGTATGTGTCCATGTACAATGCATGTCTCTGACAACACACATTAATCAAGGATTTAGACAAAACTATCAGCTACAACAGTTATTTTTTTATGGAATGTGGAATGACTTTCTTGGAAACTCGATGTGAACTGCACAATTCACTATTCCTACTTGATACAAGTAATTTGAATTATCACATCTCAGCGATCAACATGCCTCACCCGCAAAAATAATAATCAAGCCTCACTTATTCAAGTATCAATTTTTTACTATATGTGGTCACCAACCATATAATCTCTTGTCTAAGTGCATTTTTTCTCATTGTATGTGGCACCAAAATATAATCATTTGAAATTCATACCCATTGAATATATTCCAATCAAAATTAGAAACATCCTTCTTGGAATACAATATTTACTAAAAAGGTCCTCACCGTTCTCTGAAACAAAACAAATAAACTCCATATATAGCATCCTAGTGAGAACGTTCACTAAAACAAATTGACCTGTCTAAAAATGGTATATGCAAAGCTGGTGGGGGCAAAAGATGGGCCGCTGCACCGAGGAATTGCATGGCATTTGAGCTGGAAGGAAGCAACATGAATGACTGAGTTTATTATCATGACCAAAATACACAAACGAAACAAAACATATATAGTGCTAAATTGCGGAACTGTATTTGGACTTCAGCAAACAACTATTCCTTTGATTGTCCATATAAAACATTCAAAGATGCACGGGCCACGGCAAGCAGCAGCTTGTCTTGGATGGAGGCCAGCGAGCAGCTAGACCTCCAAGGTCCGCACCGGGTGCTTCGCTAAGCAATGCTCCATGGATATCAGCAATGCCCATCAACTGAGCGAGCATTCTCAATAAAAATTCACCAATTTGCCCATTGAAGAAACAACGAGTGCCAAGGCAACAATTCTCTGTATCTTGCACGGATTGGTTCGTTACAGGCTACTTTTTTCGAACAATTTCTATCAGAGATCTATTGCAGCTTCTTGTCCAGTTTAGGAGATTCAACAAAATGCAGCTTGAGAGATCTCTCCGCTATCGGATGAAACTTGGATCCCACGTTTGCATTTTTTTATTACACAAGGCAAAGGAAAAAAAGAAATAATGAGATGGAAACTAATTAAGCATTTTGAACAAAATCAAGAGTAGTGATGTTACATTGTTACTGTCTAACGGAGCAACAGGTACAGTTTTGGAGGTGAACTTGGTGCAATATGCCAATATACCCCTAAATAAGAGATCTCAAGTCTCAACACAATTTTCAGTATTGTCTTATGTTATTTGCCAACCAATTAATACCACAACAGGTAGTGGATTATATAATTTATTTTTTTAAATGGTCACCGCGGGGAGTTAATCCCAACTGAATATTTCATTCGATTTTGCCTAGAAG
>NC_041382.1:753450244-753451747 GCF_002162155.2 Triticum dicoccoides
TCATCCAATCTATCTGAGCTTGCATTGTTTTTTGAAATGGAGGATTGCCCCGGTGCCTCTGCATCAAAATAATGTATACAGCCATATTATTAATCAAAGTACGGACCAAGTATATAGTATAATACAAGAACTCAAAATGAGTTGAAAAGAGACAAACAAAGCCACAAACGGCAAAAATAGGACTAGAAGAATATACACCTATCTATAGTTAGACCGTCATCCAAACCGGTTGTAGATACCGGCCAATCTAGCACATATTGTTTTGAAGCATCTCCAAAGGTGAAAAGTAAACAATGTATACCACTAGTCGTTAGTGATATCCTTTTGGCTAATTAGAGAGTTTTAATATCTATTAAAAGTTTAACGGTTTTGCTAGAACTCATCTAGCTGAGTTTTAGTTATGTCGCATTCACCTTTATAGCCATTGGATGTGACTATAAGATGTGTGTGTGCTGACGTGGCCTATTATACTACTTTGTATCTGTTTCGTTTTTCAGATGAATGAGATCAAATTATATCTCATCTAGATGAGTCCTAGCGACTCCCAAAGTTTAAATATAACAAAAAGGAAGAGGCATCCAAGGTTTTGGTCGATAACTATTCATAGATAAGTAACCTCTCATCTCCATGAATGTATGTAGCAACCAAGAAGCCTAACTAGGTTTTTGTGTTACAATTTAACAATCAGTACTATTTATTTTTGAACTCCAATATCCCTTGCGCAGAATCCTTACTAAGCCTTTTGATTGCAACTTACGAAAAAGCCCCCCCCCCCTCCGCTTTATATTATAAAGCACGAACGCAACAACAAAGCATCCGATACAAACACACACCATACACCCAAGGCAAGATGCATGAATGCCGGGCCCCGACACACAACCACAATGACTACAAAGCACCTAAAAGATGAGCAAAACGGATCCTCTTAGAGACGACGGAGATCACCACCACGAGGAGCAATCTTCCCGGAGGATGTGCGACGGACATGCCGGACCGAGGACTTCAAGACGGCGCCTCCAGGAAGGGTAGGACCACCAACGTCGCCACCGTCCGATCTGAGGATCAAGTTTTCACACGGAGTAAGATGCAAGGAGTAGAAGCACCACGACGGAGCCTGCAAGGAGGACACGACGTTCACGGACGCCGTCACCGTTGACCAGTACACAGACTGGATAGGTGATGTACCTCGGTGCTTCAACTCTTCCGCCACCCCGGTCCATCAAAACCCGCAACCATGCCGCCCAAGCGGCCATGGTTGCCTGCCCGCATCCGAGCCGCGCAATCCGCCCACGACCAACGCGCGACTCCCACCGACAGGGCTGCCGCCCCGCCATGAGACCACCCCGTAGCAACCAAAGGCCACGACTTTGCTCATATCTGCTACCCCAACCACCTCCAAAACCGCCGGCGGCCAGCCTACCTCGGGAAGGGTTGCGACCATACATCGACCGGGGGAAGGGGAAGGTGGAGAAGTGGCCCATAGCCACGCCCGATGCCATGCCG
>NC_041382.1:753451953-753458023 GCF_002162155.2 Triticum dicoccoides
ACCGAGTTCCGCCCCCGCATCGAAGGCCCAGGACATTGGGAGGCATCGGCCGCCGCCAGACGTCAGAGAGGAAGGGTGGCCGAGCTGTCCTCATCGCCGCCGCCCAGAGACGCCATCGGGGGACCCGCCCGTGGCGAGCGCCGCCATCCAGCCGCGAGGCTTGACTGGGAGGGATCAGCCCACCACCTCCGCTGCCACGCTGCCCCCCCCCACCAAAGAACCACGGCGAGAGAGGGCCGCCCGCAACCTGGTCGGCCGCAACCCGCGGCGCCGGACGCGACGTCGAGGCACTGTTGGAAGCACCGCTGCCGACGCCACACCGGCCCTCAGCACCGCCATGTCGTCCACCGCCCGCTGCCACGCCACCATCGCCGGCCTGCTCAGGGGCGCCGCTGCGCTGCCACGCCCGACACCGAGCGTTGCGCCCCGCCCGCGAGATTGGTGAAGGAAATATGCCCTAGAGGCAATAATAAAGTTATTATTTATTTCCTTATATCATGATAAATGTTTATTATTCATGCTAGAATTGTATTAACAGGAAACATAATACATGTGTGAATACATAGACAAACATAGTGTCACTAGTATGCCTCTACTTGACTAGCTCGTTGATCGAAGATGGTTAAGTTTCCTAACTATAGACATGAGTTGTCATTTGATTAACGGGATCACATCATTAGGAGAATGATGTGATTGACTTGACCCATTTCGTTAGCTTAGCACTTGATCGTTTAGTTTGTTGCTATTGCTTTCTTCATGACTTATACATGTTCCTATGACTATGAGATTATGCAACTCCCATTTACCGGAGGAACACTTTGTGTGCTACCAAACGTCACAATGTAACTGGGTGATTATAAAGGTGCTCTACAGGTGTCTCCAAAGGTACATGTTGGGTTGGCGTATTTCGAAATTAGGATTTGTCACTCCGATTGTCGGAGAGATATCTCTGGGCCCTCTCGGTAATGCACATCACTTAAGCCTTGCAAGCAATGCAACTAATAAGTTAGTTGCAAGACGATGTATTACAGAACGAGTAAAGAGACTTGCCGGTAACGAGATTGAACTAGGTATTGAGATACCGACGATCAAATCTCAGGCAAGTAACATACCGATGACAAAGGAAACAAACGTATGTTGTTATGCGGTCTGACCGATAAAGATCTTCGTAGCATATGTAGGAGCCAATATGAGCATCCAGGTTCCGCTATTGGTTATTGACCGGAGACGTGTCTCGGTCATGTCTACATTGTTCTCGAACCCGTAGGGTACGCACGCTTAACGTTACGATGATAGTTTCATTATGAGTTTATATATTTTGATGTACCGAAGGTTGTTCAGAGTCCCGGATGTGATCACGGACTTGACGAGGAGTCTCAAAATGGTCGAGACATAAAGATCGATATATTGGACAACTATATTTGGACACCGAAAAGGTTCCGGGTGAGATTGGGACAATACCGGATCACCGGGAGGTTATCGGAACCCCTCGGGAGGTATATGGGCCTTATTGGGCCTTAGTGGAAAGGAGGGGAAAGGAGCAAGGGAGGCCCCCCCCCAAGCCCAATCCGAATTGGGAGGGGGGGCGGCCCCCCTTTCCTTCCTTCCTCCTTCCTCTTCCTTCCCTCTCCTACTCCTAATAGGAAAAAGGGGAGTCCTACTTCCTGTGGGAGTTGGACTCCCCCCTAGGGCGCGCCACCCTCCTTGGCCGGCCCCCTCCTCCACTCCTTTATATACGGGGGCAGGGGGCACCCCATAGACACAACAATTGATCATTGATCTCTTAGCCGTGTGCGGTGCCCCCCTCCACCATAATCCTCGATAATATTTTAGCGTGCTTAGGCGAAGCCCTGCAACGGTAGAACATCAAGATCGTCACCACGCCATCGTGCTGACGGAACTCTTCCCCGACACTTTGCTGGATCGGAGTCCGGGGATCGTCATCGAGCTGAACGTGTGCTAGAACTCGAAGGTGCCGTAGTTTCGGTGCTTGATCGGTCGGGCCGTGAAGACGTACGACTACATCAACCGCATTGTGCTAACGCTTCCGCTTCCGGTCTACGAGGGTACGTAGACAACACTCTCCCCTCTCGTTGCTATGCATCACCATGATTTTGCGTGTGCGTAGGAATTTTTTTGAAATTACTACGTTCCCCAACAATTGGATCCGCGCCAACCCCCACGCGTGGGGGACAAGAGGGCCCCGCCGCCGCCGGCGACGACCGGGCTTCGCCCAGCCACGCCCTTTGGTGGCGGCGAGGGAGGAGGGGGAGGCGGAGTGGGGTTCGGCAGCGGAGATTTGGGGCCCTCCCCGACGCCTCGCAGGTGGCGGCATGGGAGGGAGGGGAGGGGAGCGGGAGAGAGATTGAGTAGCGTCTGGTCTGTGATGTACATCTTGATTGCAACTTCACTGAAACCTTCCAACATTCCCTATATCATTGCATCATCATGTAGTGAAACATCGACAACAAGTGTTTTACTAAGCCTTTGGATATGGCATTCATTCTTTGGTTGCTTGGCTCTCACAATGACTTGAATGTGTTGTCGAGATCACCTCTATTTTCTAGGCTTATTAAAGGTGAAGCTCCTACTTAGGACTACTTGGTCAACGGGAACAACTACTCGATGGGTTACTACCTTGCGGATGACATCTATCCACCATGGGTCGCCTTGGTCAAAACAATTTTGCGTCCAAAAGGTAACAAAAACATTCACTTTGCCCAATGTCAAGAAGCTGCTAGGACAGATGTCGAGAGAGCCTTCGGTGTGCTTCAGAAGCACTTTTGCAATTGTTCGTGGCCCTGCCGAGTACTGGAACTTGAAGGTTCTATGGCGGATCATGATTGTTGCATCGTATTGCATAACATGATCATTAAATACGGGAGAGTTATGCCTGAGAACTTTTGGTACATCACCAACGGGACTCCGGTTGAGCCAGAGTATGATACAAACAGAATCTTAGCATTCCTTGAGGAGCATCGCAAGATCAAGAACCGTCAAATTCATTCTCAGCTCCAACAAGATCTAGTTGAGCATCACTGGCAGCGTCTTAGTGAGTCCTAGTTGTTCTATCATATGCTACTTTGTTACATTTGAACCATTCGATGTGTTTAAATTTGAATAATTCGGACTGTAAACTTTGAATTCGGTTTGTAAACTATATTGATGATTTGCGTGAACATTCGTATTTATGTTTAGTTTCTATATGTGTGCTAATCTGTAGTTACAATTTATACTAGAATTGCAAAGTTTAGAAAAAACAAAATTTTACTCCGTTAGGGACGAACCAGCGGCAGGGGTGGAGGTGAGGAGGTGCGGGGGCATGCAGGACATGCGTGTAGGGAGCGGGTTAGGTTGGGAGGAGATGCAGGGAGTTTGTGGGAGTGAGGAAAGGGACGACCGAGTCCAACGTAAACCTTCTTAATGCGATGGTGCCGGGAGGAGATTCAACAGTTATGGTGGTCCTATGCAGGTCGGATCTAACAGTCCGTAGGCGACCGACCGAGTGTTTAGGCCGGCGCGCCGGCGCGCCGGCGCTTAATACCGACCAATTAATTAGCCTCGAGTCTAAACTATTCAAAAAGAACGCCTAGGTCTAGTTAGTTACTCTTATGCGGACGGAGGGAGTATGCACGAGACAAACGAGTTTGGTAGCACTTAACCAAAGCTCAACTAAGAATGGATCGGATGAGTTGCTTTCATCAAAAAATATTCTTAAAAGCAAATCAAAAAATAGAATAGCTGCTTCTACAAGATTATATAGATCCCATCGTGGAACAAGAACAATCCATCTTTTGATAACGCTCCTGATAAGGTTATTCTTTTACTTGTAAACGATGCTACTTTAATTATGAATGAATAAAGGAGGAGAAGTTTATAAAAAAAAACCATCTTTTCCACGTCGGCGCCTCTCTTCTTGAACCAAGTTTCTTTTGGGGAAATCTCTAACCAAGTCAACACAAAAGGAGTGATGAGAACATCCGTAGCCCCTCCTTCCCTTCCACCTCACTTAGCCTCCCCGTTTGACCCCTTCCACCCAACACTCACCACAAACTCCCATCACAGATGGACACAAAAAGACCATCTCCCTTTCTTCTCCAAGAAAGATTTCTCATCGCTCAGGTCTCAGCTCACAGCCAGTCCCTGCACCGACCCTCTCCTCCTCGTCGCTCGCGAAACACTGGCTTCCTCTTCTTCTTCTTCCAGCGCCCGAAGCGGCCGCGTAGCCACGTGCCTCGTGCTGGCTCTCCTGGCCGTCAGCCTCAGAGAAGCCTCCGCTGGGCGCCCGCTCCGGCCGGCCGGCGACGCGTCCAGCGATAGCGAGCAGAAGGACCAGGCGATCGTCGACAAGTACGCGCCACTTTTGCCCACCATGCTGCCGAGGGGCCCGGCTCCTCCGTCCGCCCCGAGCGGCGGCACCAACGAGGCCGGGAACTGATTAAGCAAGCACAAGGTTTTGCCGTAGGATGGACATGTCGATCTACAGAAATCGCTAGGCATAAATCATGATTGTTTGAGTGGGAAACGGACATATAGTGTAGGCCTCCAAAACTATACCTTCATTCTTTCGTTTGTCCCTTCAAGTATTGTATTGAAAAAGTACTGTCTTCATCCATTAATTCTTTAAAGAATCGATTGCTCATAATCACCGACTCAAGATGATACTGGCAGCAAGGACATCCCAGCTCCTGACCTCTGCAACAACTTTAGAAGATAGGTTTTACTGTCCAAAAAAAATCAGTAATACCATTCTTACCTGAAGAACTTACCCAGGAACAAAAAACTCTACATGAACGCTGACTTGGAGCGATATCGTAGCTCCTCTGGATTTCATCTCCACTCCTCCTGGGATGCTATTTTTCCAAAAGCTCCAACATTAGGCAGGTGCCAACTAATTTTTCTTTTAGACTAGAGTACTGAATGTGTTCAGCAAGAAAATGCTAGTATAATGTATAATTTATATGACACTCTTTAGAGATTATTATGGTTTTCTATATTCGCGGTTATCTAGCTTGTTCTGACAGCTCGCAAAACCAATCGAGTCCAATATTTTGTACATGACTTAGCAAGCTGCTGTAATTCAAAGATCACTGTTGACAGGTGATTCGAAATAGACCTGGTTCGATCCTGGTATCCAGCCATGGAGAAGGAATACAAAGCAATGTTAGATGTTCGACATCCGACATTTATTCAGTATTTCGGCTGATGTTTATGCTGCTGTGAGAAAAAAGAATGGCCGCCTCCTTTCTTTCACACGTGTCAGCCTCCTTGACATGACTACCAATCCTGAAAGCAGATTTCAGTAAGACTGCAATACTGAAGTTGACCTGCATCTGGTTTTGTGTTAAACCAGATCAAGATTTGGAACATATCCCTCCAGTCTCATCTCATCAAGAAGCATGTTGAGGAGTTGATACATACCCTCCGCACCATGCTGTGGTCCATCCCATGCATAGAATTCAAGAACTCTGCCACTAACCTCAGTCCAGCTGCAACCTGGAATTTTGCTAACACCTCGCTCTCTCATCAGTCCTCTCATCCGTGAAGAGTTATCCAATCTAACTGAGCTTCCATATATCTTTGATGAAACCGCGTAGTTCCACGAGTTTGAGGGTTGCAGCAGCATGATCCTGTTGATGACCCTTGCACTGACCTCAACGTTTTTGCATTTCCGACAAGCGGCAAGCAAATCCCCCAACATCACCGTGTCTGCCTTACTAGGGGTCTTCTCGATGAAATCACGTGCTTATTCTAAATGCCCGGCATGTGCCAATAAATCAACCATGCAGGAGTAGTGCACGACCTTGGGAATGATTATTGGAACTCAAATGTCAAGGAATTGAACCAACGCCGAACGTCTTTTAATAACCCTGCATGTACACAAGCAGAAAGTACTGCTATGGAAGTGGAGTTTTGCTTCAGTACAACCCCCTAGAAAAGTTTACAGATTAAAGATACCCCTTCAAGCAAACATATTAGATTGTTCTGATAGCTTGTTTGACACATTGGGAGATATGGATTAGAATTAGTTGACCGTGAATGTACAAGGATACCCTTGAAAAGTAACTTT
>NC_041382.1:753458298-753461805 GCF_002162155.2 Triticum dicoccoides
CTGTACTGAAGCAAAAGAGACCTTTTACGATACATCAGGTTTATTTGAGCCGTTCATTTTATGTGGTTCGATGGCTGAGATGAGCCAATACTACAACAGATTTTCAGTAGTATATTGAGTAGTTAGAGTATTTTGGGTAGTTTACTGTTTATCAATCGGACAAGCAGGTTCACGCAAGCAGGTCTCTCAATGGCCACCTAATAGATTGAGCGTAGTGAGGCTCCTCGGAGGAACTGAATGTCGGCAGTTGCACGGCTGCTTGCCGCGTTGTAGTCCGGTGTTGCCTAAGGTCGAAATCGATCTCGAGCATATATCGCCGGAAACCTTGGGCTCTGCTGGAGGCCGCACGCTCGCATGGCATCAATCTCCAGCTTAATTCGCCCGCCGTCTTCTACGTCCATCGGCTTGATGAAGCCCAATGCCTCCATACAAAACGGTTCCTTCTCGTTGTCGTCGTCCTTGCCCGGCCGGCCAAGAAGGGCCTACATGTCGGCGGCGAACTCCATGAGCTTAGCATCCGTCGGACCAAAGCTTCCAAGGCTGAATGGGCGCCGGAGACGACGTTGCACTTGGCTTGGTGTTGGGTTCTCGGCGATGTGGTCGTCCTCATCACGGCACGACGCGACGAACGTCGTCGCTTCCTCCAGAGACGACAGCAAGCAGAGCTCCGCGAGGGCGGGATCAAAGATGGGAACGCGGTACAGTAGGTCCTCCATGTCGGTCTCCTTGCACACTTCTAATTCTCCGGCGAGTCCCCACAGGACGCCTTTGGGACGACGAGCCCCTTCGATAGGAGGGGCCTGACACTCTTGCCTGTGAGCCCCTTCGACAGGAGGAGCCTGACGTTCTTTGCCTGTGAGCCCGGGGCCGCGAATGGTACTCTAACCACGCTGCCACGACCTCGTCGCCGCGGCCCGCGGCCCGAGGGAACCACGGTGAAGTGGGCTGCAGACCTGCTCGTGCCTCTACGCGAGGGGGTTCACAGAGTGCACAGATGTCTTTGTGCCGGCGAACTGCCCGGAGATTTTGGGTTCGTGTGGCATCAATAGTGGCGGACGAATCGAGCGGCATGGATAGGATGCGATTAAAAAAGAACTAATATAACCCTAACAGAGAATTACCAGTATATCCTAAAGCGAAATTTTGATTGATCCATATTGACCATTGGATTAACTAAATACTACCCACTATATTGGGTAGTATGATGCACCATAAAAAATCTCAAGCAAAACTCATGGAAGTGACATCGTCCGGCTGGAGCCCTTCCCCATTCCTCATCAGTTCAAACTGCATCACAGGCCGAGATTACCGCTACCAAGGTTATCTTATCAGGACGAGCACCTGTTTGCCGCATGCTGTGAAACCAGAAAAAAATGGCTTCCTTTGACATGTCATTCTGCGAGTACCTACGCCATCATACATACCAAACACAAATGATCAGGCCAGATAAGATTACTTACATTCATCGGAGATTTTTTTCAAATGAGAACTGAAGTGGAGATCTATCGATACTTCCCCTGTGATCATGGCATTCCAAACGACGCCATCCTTGTCAATGATGCCATCAAACACTCTCCAAGCTTCCGCCATCTCCCCGCACTTCTCATACATCCCAATGAGAGCTGAGCCGACGAGC
Source organism: Triticum dicoccoides (assembly GCF_002162155.2). Lineage (NCBI taxonomy): Eukaryota > Viridiplantae > Streptophyta > Magnoliopsida > Poales > Poaceae > Triticum > Triticum dicoccoides. The sequence continues at coordinate 753,459,935 of NC_041382.1, forward strand.
GATCTCACCTCAATCCCGTCCTCCAACCACCTACCAAGCACCAGGTCTCCGGGATCCTTGCACGCCACAAGCACGACCGCCACCGTCACCGCGTTGGCACCCACCGTCGGCGACCATTGCATGGAACGCCTGTGTCACATCGTCTACCCTAGAGTTCCAAGAGATGACGTCCCGTTGGAGAACTCCATCGAACACCCTGCGCGCAGCGCGGGGGCAGTCGAGGCTGGAGTACATGGCGAAGAGGGAATGGGGTTGGAGTACACTCTGCAGCCCGAGCTTCTGCGAAGACAGGCGCAGGGCATCGAGCTGTGGCGAGGAGGAGGAAAGGCGTCGGGGCGGAGCGCGGTGCGGGGGAAGCCATGGGCATCGCCGGTGATGTTTAGCGCTCCGCTTCAGCTTATTTTAGGCCCACTTGTCTACAAAGCTTTACTTCACTTTGGAAAATACGTACAGTTCTTAGCGGGCCACCGCCATGACAACGCCGCCGCCAGCGTTCGTGTACCGGATTAGCACCGGGGAGGAGTGGGCGGAGCTTCAGCGCACCGGCGGCACGCTCGGCGGCGACCTCGACCGATCCACTGGCTGCTTTGTTGTTGCAGCTTTCTCTCTCTCTCATTCAAGACTAGAGGTAGAAGGAGACGGATACACTGGAGTTTCACCCGGCTGGACACACAGCCCCGTTTTTCTATTCCAGAGTACAAACTCAAACACAGCACCAATACGTGGTTTATATAGCCGGACTCACACCAGGCACACACTCACGCACGCCAGCCACTAACTGCATGGACTCTTCCTACGCATGCACTAACACACGTCCCAGCCGGCTTTGTAGCTACAACACCCACGCACGCCCATGCTCCTGGTGATTCGGTCTTCTCCCAACGTGAGCACCTACTCATCCGTAATACCTGGTCACCGCCACGCATAGCCAGCGCCCGCTGCAACTAACCACTCTACGATAGTGAATCAAACCGCACGCACACGGGCCATACACTGCCCATACACACACGCCATGCTGCTGCATCCCGCATGTCATGCTCGTCCCGCGCGCCATCGACGTGCCCGACGAGCCCGACGACACCAGTGTGTCCCGTTCGTCCCGCGCGCATCCGTCGCGCCCGACGAGCCCGACCACATACGCGGTGGCTTATTCCAACATGCTTTCACCTCAGCGACCTCGCCCAGGTACCCTCGGCTACAGAAAACCTCTTCGATTCCTTCCGTCCTTTACCCCCATCCTCTCCAGATCTCTCGGTTTTGTGAGATCTCCGCTACAGATTCTAGTGTAGATGTTGTTCTGTCTGATTTGTTAGTAGATTTCTCCCTGTATTGCTTGATGTGTCGAGGTTTGGGGCTTATTGCCTGATTATGCCCAATAATCCATGCCAGATGTCTTTTCTGAGTGAATCTTTCAGTTTATTTAGATTAGACTGGTACTACCCGGTAAGTTATATTGATCCGTAATACACGAGCAAGCTGTTGAACAATGATTCATGAAACGAGATGTAGATCAATGCTACTACTAAATAGAACGTTTGGCATTACGGCATACTATACCAACAGGAAATCACATTCAGCAAATTTCTTCTATTAAGGAATTAAATCTGAAAACGATGCGTTCTTAGGCCGTGTTTTTGTGCAAAGGGACAAACTCACCAATATACTCTATATACGACACTGGTTTGGAGATGTTTTACTTATTCACATGATACATGATATTCCCCTTCACACTATTGAACTGTGTTTTGCTATAAAAACACACACTCTTGAACTGTCACACATCTTTAGTTGTTGTAATATATGTTTCTTGAGCACTGACTTCTACTGTACCAGCTTCAGTGGAACCGAGTAGTGGTAGAAGTAGCGGAAAG
>NC_041382.1:753462390-753497972 GCF_002162155.2 Triticum dicoccoides
TCGGGGGCGACTAGGGTTCCGCCGCCGCCGCCACCCCCCTCCACCCCCTTCCTTCCCCTCGCCGCTACCAGAGACGGCCGCCGGGAAGCCCGCGCGGACGCCGGTGAAGGTGGCGGCGGGGATCTCGGCGCTCCTCCCCCTCTTGGAGGCCTGTGGTTCCTTGGGCGGCGGCCCTTGCCGGAGAGGCGACGTCGTCGGGCGGTGGGCGGCGTTCGCAGGGGGTGCTGGCCAGCGTGCCTGGCCGTGCGGGTGGCGGGTGGCTGGTGGAATTCGGCCACGGCGTGTTCTGCTTTGTCAGATCTGGAGGTGTGAAATCCCTATCCCCTGCTGCTTCTCTCTCACCTCCGTGGTGGGCTAGCTTCGTCTGGCTCTGGCGTTGGTGCGTGTTGGTGGTCAGCCAGGGAACCGGGGGAAACCTTGGCCGGTCCGGCCGGCCTGGCGGCGGCATCGCCCAAGGGCGCTGCTTTCCTCCATGGGGGCGCAGCCGAGGTCCCCTACTCTCCACCCCGATCCCCCTGCCCGGGTGAAAACCTTTATCCCCGGCGGATTTGGCGACGGGGGCGCCTTGCGCGTCGTGACCTTGCTGGAGGCGTCGTCAAGGGTGCGGGGATCGGTCGGGAGGTTAGGCAAGTGAGGGATTGCGCTACCTCCTCTGCGTCGTCCGATTCCTGAAGCTTGTCTCCAACTAGTTGGGCATGAACTGTGGCAGAGCAGCCGGCGAGGTATATCCCAAATCGATGTGGTCATCCCATGTCCACCTTGCGATGCGAGGGCGACATTCTTCCAGCTCTAGGGTGAGCTTCTCGAAATCCCGACGGTGCGGCGCCTACGAGCCATGGCGAGGGGGAAGGGTCCCTCTTTGGTGATTGAGAAGGAAGATGTTGGTTCCTTTCTTCTCTAAGTATTCCTGGAGCACGGTCCATCCTCGAAGGTCGGCTATGTCCTGATGCGCTGCTCCGTTTCTGCTACATATGATCCTAGTGTGGAGTGCTCGGCCTTTACTAGCTGTAATCTTTTGTGGCTTGTGGAGTTTGTAGTGAGTAGTCTTTCCAGTGTTCCCCGTTGTATCGTTCTGACCGTTGTAAGTTGGGTTGTCTGCTGTAATTCCTGGCCGATTGATGGCTTTGTTAATTCAAAGCCGGGCTCTTGCGAGCCTTCGTTCTAAAAAAAAGCTTCAGTGGAACCAGGAGACTATATCTTATATCACCCCTGTTATTTCAATGCCGACTTGATCTGGGATCTTATTTTTTGTAGAAAATATCAATCATATGCATTCATTCATATTTTTTTTTGTATCTGTATGTATGTTAGTCCTTATCAAAAACCAAGTTTATTTTATCCTTGACTTGGTGTAGGTGACATTAAAGAATTTTTTCCATGGGCAAAATGATCTATACTTGTTACAAGTTGACGCTGCCAAGGTATTGATCTTTAAACATCCTTTATTTTTCTAGATTTACTACTCCGTCTGTAACTTAATATAAGATGTTTTTGCAGTTCAATGAACTGTATAAAACATCTTACATTAAGTTACAGAGGCAGTATGTTTTAGTGTATTTATCTATATGGGTTTTAGGACACATGCACAAATTGCTACCTATTGATGCCAAGACATTTACTTGTACAATTTATTGTTCTTGTGTATCTTAGATTGCAGATGGCTTAATTTATGAGGCAGCTGATGGCTGTAACTACTTTCCTCATTTCTATGGTCCTGATCGGAGCTTTGCACCCCTTCAACTAAGTGATGTTGTCAAGGCAGACAAAATAGTTCTGGCAAACAATGATTTTACGTCCAGTCTACTTGATGGAGCGGCCATCTAATTCTGATGTGTAACTGTAAGGTCTCACTCTTGGCCCTTGTTTACATAATTTTCCTGTAAGTTCCCTGCCAAATTTATCAAAGACAGTCTACATGCTTATGCTAGTAATGAAAAGTACACAAATTTAATGTCAACCTTAGAGGGCCATGAAAATGGTAATGTCGGGGGGATGACCCCCGGGTAGGCACCAGAGCCTAAAGCATTTTTTTCAAACATCGGGGCGGCTGGCGCCCCTCAATCTGGCTCCCTGGCGCAGGCCGTGTCGGCACAGCGCCATGGTCGGGCCGACTGGCTGCGGATCAGCGGCCATCCCATCTGATCGTACGACAAGACCATTCTCCCACGATGGGAGCGCATGGCTACAGTGCAGCCGTGTTCGCTGACCGGAGTGCCTGACGTCGACGTAGCTCGCCATTGTAGTCCCACGACGCCAACCACTCCATGACACGGGAGGTGACAAGCAACAGCGTCGTGCAGCTGGCGGGCCTTGGCAGCCAGTGGGCCCCATTGCCGGCTCCAGACGCTGACACCAGGCCCTGCTCCTATGTAGTTTTACACTTGTACCCGGGGGCGGCCTATAAGACCCCCCGAGAGCCTTCCATGCATAGAGTCTGGCCTTCTCTCCGTGGAGCCTCAGTAGAACACGCACACGCCCATTCATACGCACGAGAGGCAAGATTGAAAGCTAGATCCTTCTTCCTCCTCCACCATACAGCTCCAGGAGCACCGTTATAACCCTTGTGCCTAATATACCATTTCCAGCAAGATTGGGGGTGTTACCTCCCCTGAAGGGCCCCGAACCTGGGTACTTCTTGAGTCTCGCTCTCGCGCGTGCCAATCTCGCCTCCGGAACCCACTGCGTCCTCATGCAGTCACGCTGCCCTCCACATTTAGCCATCTCATGGCATCTACCGTGATGCCACCATGACAGGTAGTTATGCAATGAGACAGTGCGCATAGGCGGAGCAGAGGACTAGATGCACGATCGAACAATGCAGGACGCAGACCAAAAAAGAAATTAAATGTCTAACAAGTGTTCGTACTTTGTGTCTCCGTTGCCATCTTAATTAGGTGTATTCTCACTCTCTAGGACACATGTACACTCGTCCTTTGCTGCTCTTGGATTTGATGCCGGAGCTGCTGCAAATACAAACCCCTCAACAAACATTAAATTTAAGTTTTAGTTTGGAGAACCAGATACATGGATCTCTCTCAGATTAAGAAGGTTTGAGACCTTGTCCAGGACGTCACATCCAGCAATTACAAGCATCTGAGAGATGAATGGGAGGTCCTTCAACATCTTCAAGCAGCCTGCTCCTCTTAAATGGAAGGGAAAGGTATATTTTTTGTCCCTCAACTTTTTTGAAATTACAGAAATGGTCCCTCAACTTTAAAACCAGCAAAACTTAGTCCCTCAACTTTTAAACCCGGATAAGTTTAACCCCCCATACCGCTTTCAAGTGGTTTCCTACTGATTTGGACACCATTTTGACTAAAACCAGACACATCATACATGTTTGACCGGTCTTTGGTCCATGTGGCAATATTTCTCTTTCCTTCCATCTATCTAAAGTGTGGATATTTTTATCTAAAGTGTGGACATTTCATCGAGCACATGCCATGCAATGTCTGCATGTACACAGTCGTGCTTTCTGCACCTTGCCGTGACCGATTATCACCATCGACTGACAAGCCACGCCCCATTTTGGGCTGCCCTGTGCGCCTCGCCGCACCACAGCTCCCCGGCGCCCCAGCGACGTGTACATGAGGGTGCGCATGCGTGGTACATTGGTACAAGCTCCAGATGTTGAAGATGCTCCTGATAGCAGCCCAAGCATGATTGCATGAACGTCGAGGAGCGGGGGTCATGCTTGTGGGTGGATATGAGGTTTGGGATACAAGCCCATCTACAGCACACGGCCATTGTTGCGGTCGCTGGCTCGTGCGTCTGCTGCAGAGTAGACCAGCGCCATGCAACGGCACCTCAGGTCTCCGCGGGCCGAGGAAGCGAGGATCCTCCATGGGGCTGCTGCCATAGGTGCTCCCACGACCTCCATTGTCGCGCCTGCGCTGGAAGTTGTCGACGTGCGACAACGCGCCTCCGTCTCACCACATGCTGGAGCGCCGCCGTCACCGTCATGCAACAAATCGCCGTCTCCTCCACCACTGGATGGAGTGCCAAGGAGGGTGCAGCCAGCAGGAAAAGCACGGGGCGCCTCACCCCGTGTCGTACCTGGCTCCAGCGTTGCCGGCTGTGCTTTACATGGACTGTCCAGTACCGCTTTGACCATGCCACGTCATAGATAAACCAGGTTTGACTGAGACAGGGACTAACTTTGCCCGGTTTTGAAAATTGAGGGATTAAGTTTTGCTGGTTTTGGAGTTGAGGGAGCATCTCTATACTTCCGAAAGAATTAAGGGACGAAAAATATACTTTTCCCTAAATGGAACGATTCCAAGCTGGTTGCCTCCTGTCCAAGCTGTCGTGGGAGAGCTCTTAGCTTGGGGCATCCTTTGAGTAATGACAACATCTGGATCCTTGGGGTAAGGGCTACCTCTTTCCCTTCCACGGATGCTGATGTTGCAGAATCTTCTTCAACAATGGATCATTCCTCCCAGTTAGGCATATCATGTATCTGCTACGTCTTGAGCTTGCATTGGTTTTCCCCGAAGAGGAAGGGATGATGCAGCAGAGTAGCATAAGTATTTCCCTCAGTTTTTGAGAACCAAGGTATCAATCCAGTAAGAGCCCACGCTCAAGTCCCTCGTACCTGCACAAAGCGATAGCTACTCGCAACCAACGCGATTAGGGGTTGTCAAGCCCTTCACGGTCACTTACGAGAGTGAGATCTGATAGATATAATATTTTTGGTATTTTTGGTATAAAGATGCAAAGTAAAAAAATAAAGGCAAAGTAAAAAGCAAAGCAAGATTAAAGTAATGGAGATTGATATGATGAGAATAGACCCGGGGGCCATAGGTTTCATTAGTGGCTTCTCTCAAGAGCATAAGTATTCTACGGCGGGTGAACAAATTACTGTTGAGCAATTGACAGAATTGAGTATAGTTATGAGAATATCTAGGCATGATCATGTATATAGGCATCACGTCCGTGACAAGTAGATCGAAACGATTCTGCATCTACTACTATTACTCCACTCATCGACCGCTATCCAGCATGCATCTAGAGTATTAAGTTAAAAACAGAGTAATGCCTTAAGCAAGATGACATGATGTAGAGAGATAAATTCATGCAATATGAAATAAACCCCATCTTGTTATCCTCGATGGCAACGATACAATACGTGCCTTGCTGCCCCTTCTGTCATTGGGTAAGGACACCGCAAGATCGAACCCAAAGCTAAGCACTTCTCCCATGGCAAGAACTACCAATCTAATTGGCCAAACCAAACGGATAATTCGAAGAGACTTGCAAAGATATCAATCATACATAAAAGAATTCAGAGAAGATTCAAATATTATTTATAGATAGACTTGATCATAAACCCACAATTCATCGGTCTCAACAAACACACCGTAAAAAGAAGATTACATCGAATAGATCTTCACGAGAGAGGGGGAGAACTTTGTATTGAGATTCAAAGAGAGAGAAGAAGCCATCTAGCTACTAACTATGGACCCGAAGATCTGAGGTAAACTACTCACACTTCATCAGAGAGGCTATGATGATGTAGAAGTCCTCCGTGATGACGGCCCTCTTCCGGCGAAGCTCCGGAACAGGCCCCAAGATGGGATCTCGTGGATACAGAAAGTTGCGGCGGTGGAATTAGGTTTTTGGCTCCTGTTCTAATCGTTTGGGGGTACGTTTGTATATATAGGAGGAAGAAGTACGTCGGAGGAGCAACGAGGGGCCCACGAGGCAGGGGGCGCGCCCCCACCCTCGTGACCGCCTCTTTTGTTTTTTGGAGTAGGGTCCAAGTCTCCTGGATCACGTTCGGTGAGAAAATCACGTTCCTGAAGATTTTATTCTGTTTGATATTCCGTTTATCCGAAACACTGAAATAGGCAAAAAACAATAATTCTGGGTTGGGCCTCCGGTTAATAGGTTAGTCCCAAAAATAATATAAAAATGGAAAATAAAACCCAATATAATTCAAAACAGTAGATAATATAGCATGGAGCAATTAAAAATTATAGATGCCTTGAAGACGTATCAGTATCCTCAACATTTTGAGCTTGGGAAAAGCAAGAACTGCATCCTTGGACATGGGAGTAGCACCAGCACCCCGCAGCCCACAAACTCGGTCCTAGTCTTGGTAAGCCCTGTTACTCCATCAATTTCCAGATATCTCAAGTTGGGCAGCTGACCAATTGGTGGAAGATGCCCACATGAACTGCAGTCTATGAGTTTCAAGTATACAACTGAAGACACGTGGGTGTTTCCAAGCCATGTAGATACGTCCGGCCAAAGAATCCATTAATAACTACATATTCCAGGTTGTGTGGAGAGATTAACTGCTGAAATATTGTCAGCATCTTCTGAATGTGATTCATATGTGAGATTATTTTTTGCCTGTTAACAACGAGTCTATAGTACAAGTAGCTGCTCAGTCTATAGTACAAGTAGCTGCTCTTTCCAATTTGGTAATCACAAGCTGCCTTAGCTGTGAGAGACTGAGACAACTTCCAACCCTTCCAACTTCCACCCGTCTTGTGTTTTTCCATTGTCACTTCCACCACTAAAAGGAAATCCTTCTAATCCATCGAGGAATTCTAATCTGCATATTCCTTCTGGAACCTGATTTATTGGTATACAGTCAGAACTAGGCGCCTTAAAATTGGACAACTGAGTGAGCGCCAAAGGAAGGCTGTTCAGAGCTTTGCACCTTTGCAGGTTTATTATCTAAAGATTCATGAGGGAACCCATGGACTCTAAAAGGTAAGATATGTTTGCATTATTAAGATCAAGTAGTCATAGGTGGATCAAACTTCTAATGCAATCTGGAATGCTTTGAATAGATGAACCAGTCAGATCTAAAACACGAATGCATAGAAGTCTCTTAAAAATTGTATTCTCAACACTTGATCCCTTATAATAGGAAAAAGACGATGTAATCATCTCTTTGTTCATATTGGGAGTGCGCTATATAATCCTTGTTAGTGACAACTGAAACACATCTTAGTTTGGGCAAAGTTTTATCACCCAATGGTCTCCACAAAAACTTTCTTCTCCATATATATGTTAACCAAGCTACCTTAAATGATCATGCATTTTGCACCAACTATCACTAATAGGGAAAAGCCTAGCAGTAGCTCAGGTCAAATGCCTAGTAGTAGCACAGGGAGCGGCGCTACTAGTAAAGCGCTACAACTAACTTGTAGCAGTAGCGCGTTTTGACCCGCGCTACTGCTACACCTACTTAGCAAAGCGTTGGCCAAAAAAGCGCTAGCGTTCGTCCATCCAGCGCTACTGCTAAATAGCTGTAGCGCTTGTGTACGGTACTACTGCTTCCTGCTAAAGAGCGCTACTGCTATATATTCACATATTTTTTGCTACGTATTTGTGGTGTTTTTGTACAAGTTTTATACAGTATTCTAATCATATCATAAACATAAAATATGCTCATCATTTGATACACATAATAGTCTCATCATATCATCCAACACAAATCATGTCGTCTCATCATAATCACGATATAGCGATACAAGTTAAGTGACATGTCCCGAATACAAGCAACTACATGGTCATCACATACACATGTTTCATCATCTATATCTAAATAAAGATATACTAGAAGAGAAGAGTGATCACTATGAGCAAGAGCAGGATAATGTAGTATTTTTTTAGGTGCCGGTTCCGATCACTCTCTCGCACTAGCGTCAACCACAAGTAACTATCTTCCGCTTCGGCTCTGCTATCGAACCCTCTGTGGCTGCCGCCCGAAAACCGGTGCAGCTGGGCCTGACACTCAGGCCACTCGTCGTACACCCCCGAAACCTTCCCTAGGTACACGGCGTAGCACTTCTTCGCCATCGATGATCTATGTGCCTGCATCGTCACATGAGTCGATAATATGCAACATATATAGTTGAGCAATAGAAAGAGACAGAGTTAGCAAAAATAGAAGCAACATATCATAAGCATAAATAACAAAATTCATCGTACCCAAAAGGCCCTAACTACAGTGATCTTCGCTAGTTGAGGAGGATGCTTTAGTTACATCACAAAGTTTCGTCGTGCATAACTCAAAGTTTCGTTATAGAGAAAGTAGTGACTAAATGGACACGTTGTCATATATCGTCAGTCACTCCAACATGTCGCGCCATCCATCCAAATCAGGGAGGAAGTCCCCGAGCGAAGTGAAAGGCTTCAAGCCGAGACGCTGAGCAGCTACGCGTGTTCAGATGTCTTCCCGCGACATTTGCCCTTCTTCGTAGAACATCCCTATTTTTTCGAGGACCTCTTGCATGATGATTTAGGCAAGTTCATGCTGGATGTGATAGAACTCACCTCGGAGTTGATGATCCGGGATATTTCCTAGTTTCTTTGCCCATTGCAGAATATCGGCATCGCCGGATCTAGGTGACATGCGAAGGTTCTGGCAATCCCGTCTGTACTCCAGCATGTGGTGGAGGACATAGAATCCATCACTAAGAGTACCACTCGGTTGCTGGATGCAGAAGAAGTCGGTCTTATGGCCGAAGCAGGGCACATGGTTCCTTGTCTTCTTGAGTGTGATCTCTCTTCGGTTTGGGCGCCTTATCCTCTTCGGTTTCGGTTCTATCTCGGCTAATTTGCCAACATCGGCGCCAGTCTCGGTGCCGGTGTCGGTCTCGGCGCCAGTTTCGGTCTCGGTGCCGGTGTCGGTCTCAGTCTCGGATGTGACAAAGGGGTACTGCAACCATTGTTGCTCGTCCAGATAGTTTAAATAGTTGTCTACCCGCCTCGTTGATGTTGTAATTATCAGAACCCCCTCCCTCATCGTTGTTAGCCATGTTTCCTATGATTAAATCTAGTCAATTAATTCTAGACCTAATAAAATGAATAATGACATAAAAAGGCCTATGTTTTGCCGGAATGTTGATTCATTCCCGTTGCGACAAATCCTGGGCACTCGATATGTCCTAGTTTCCAGCATAAGTCATGCCGAAATTCATGAAAAATTTCGGCATGACCTTTGCTAAAAAATGGACAAATCGAGCGCCTCCAGAATAGAAATGAATCAACATTCCGGCAAAACATAGGTCACTCGGAATCATTCCCTGCAAACAACAAAAGGCCACTTGGGCACAATCGAACCACATCAATGTTGCATATAACAGGACCACTTAAGAACATGTACATGCGCAACTACAACAGTAGATATACATGAGCAAACACTATTGAAGAATTTGCATATAACAAGACCACTTAAAATTTGCATCTCCTAGTGTTTGACACTTCAAGAAAATCTACACAAATCTCATCCTCTCTCAAACTCAATTCAAAAACCAAATATAGATGGATGAATCCTAGAAACCTAGAACCTTTATATATTTTTGTCCCAAATTACTGTCCTAATGAAAATTATGAACCAACTCAATTTCTGTCCTGAATTTCAAATTATGGACCCTAGAACTCAATTCAAATTATGTCCTAAATTTCTTTCCTAATAAAAATTCATTAAAAATTAACAACCTACTGGACTTGTAGCACTAATAGAAATTTATATTTTTATATTGAATTTTTTCTCTAAACTAAACCCTGTTGTCTTAATTAGCATCTAGGTAAACCCTACTACCCTAACATTAACTCTAGTGACCTAATTAACATCTAATTAAATCCTACTGTCCTAACATTTTTAGTTAAACCCTGCTGCCCTAACCCTACTACCCTAGTTACTTAAGCATCTACAAGTACTAGCTAATTTGATGAACCCTACTAATTAGATGAACCCTAGCTACTTAAGCATCTATAACTACTTAAGCACCCTAGCTAGGCAGAGGTAGGGGAGGAGGAGGTGTAGGCATGCTCACCTCGGGCGTCGGCGGAGTCAGGGAGCAGGAGGAGGCAGAGCGGCCGAGGGAGGGGGCGCACGGTGTCGAGGTCGGGGTCGGGGCTCGGGCGTGCGGCGAGAGAGGGCACCGGACGATGACGGAGGGCAGTAGATGGCGTGCGGAGTGCGACGGGAGGGCGCGCAGAGGCCGACGGCGATGTAGGGCGACGGCGGTGACAGCAGAGTGGGGATTTTGGGGAGAAGTGGGTCAGGGGGAGAAAGCCCACGTGGGGCTTATGTCAAACGCAGCAGTAGCGCCGGTCGAAAAACAACGCTATAGCTAAGTTAGCTATAGCGTTGGTACATAAAACGCGCTACTGCTATAGGAAGTAGCTATTTATTTTCCTTTTTCTTTTATTTTTTCCTTTCCTTTTTTTTCTTTTCTTTTTTCTTTTCTTTTTTACTTTTCTTTTTTCCTTTCTCTTTTATTTAAGGAACTTACTATAGCGCACGTCTACAAAATGCGCTACTGCTAGATTAGCTATGGCGCTTGTTGGAAACAAGCGCTACTGCTATGCCTTTCTCCTTTATTTTTCTTTATCTTTTATTTTTCTTTACAATTTCTTTTTTCCTTTCTCCTTTTTCTATTTCTTTCATTTCCATTTGCTTTTCTATTTCTTTTTATTTTTATTTTCTTTTCCTTAGCAGTAGCACTCTTCCCAAAAAACGCGCTGCTACAACGAACTTAGCGGTAGCGCATTTTTCCCAAGCTCGCTACTACTATTTCTAGCCTGCCGGCAACAATGTGGGAATTATAGTAGTAGCGCTTTTTCCTGTAGACGCGCTACTGCTACCATCATAGCTGTAGCGCCCTTTGTGTCCCCACGCTACTGGTAAATAGTAGTAGCGCTTACTTTTAACAGGCGCTACTGATAATCCTCTGTGTATAAGGTTTTCCCTAGTAGTGTATGGTCAGCAAGTAAACGGTCTGATTGTAGGATATTCCTATATATGAACTCAGAGTAATATTCTTTAGTTGTATCTTCTTGAAGTTGTTCATCATGTTCCTCCACAAAAGCTTCAGCAGCCCAAAGCTTGATTAGATCATCATGACATATGCGCCAATCTTCTGGATATGAGGCTAAATAGAGGAAACGTTGCTTCAAATGCCTTGGTAGATCATCATAACTCGAATACAAAGCACATCTGAGCTCAGTTGGAAGATCACCCATAGACCAAGCACTTCTCTTTAAAACCTTTCTCCATTCCTTCTCAGATTTCCATTTAGTTACAAGACACTAGCAGTAACCTTGATTGTGAGAGGTAGTCCACCACATCTATCTCTCGAAGGTTTTCAATTTTCTTTCCTTATCAATGTTCACACTCTTCCAAAGCAGCTCCCATCATGTATCTGCTGGCATCTCGATTGCATCAATGTTCAGCTCGGTGCACATTGTCCACCCCAATTGCATGCAAAATTGTATCATGTCGAGTGGTTACTAGAATTACTCCCGTTGCAGCAGCATGTAATGGAGTTCTTAGCAAATAGTCCACACCGCATTGCTCAAGTGAGAGAGATCAGAGTACCCCTGAGAAACACAAACCCATGCTTGGTTGCTCAAGGCTCCTTTGACTTTTGGTTGTTATATATCGTGTCATCTAACACTAATGTGGCAACAATATTTGTGTGAAGTGTGAATGATGAAGTGCATTCTGAATTTTAGCGCGTAGTACTTTTTTGACGAATCGAAGGGCGTGATAGTCATAGGAATTGATGATGATTGAAATGTTTTGTAATATAACTCTTTTATATCAGTAAAAATTACGTGGTTGGACATCGAGGACCATGATAGGTGGAGCCAGGCTGGCCTCCTCCTAACCTGAATGGTTACTCCACTGTGTTATTCACAACTCTTTCTAGTACAATAGACTCACAAATATTGCAGCCACCTAAGCAACACTTCAGTTCGAATCGAGAAAGTAAATCATAAAGCATACAACTATGTATACCAGGGGCCCAGCCAAAACAAATGCTTAATTGGCTCACCTCTGCCAAATCATTGGGTCAAATCAAATAAAGATAGTTCTAGTGCTTTAATGCTAGCTCCACCCATGATGTACACTAAAATTCATGCACATTAAGTTGTGCAAAAACTAACAACCCTTGAGCGTTGTCATACTCATTTCATTTGTGGAACTCATTTTCTCCCTGGCTTCTTCACCTTCATAATTACCTAGAGCAAAGTATACAGGATGCTTTGGAGGTGCAACCACTGCACTTTCATTCTCCAACATAAACATAACTGAGGACATTAGTGGTCTATCATTTGGATGGTCTTGGACACACAAGAGTCCCACATGAATGCACTGTGCAACCTCATGAAGTGGGCAGCTCGCAACAATGAAGGAGTCCACCAGTTCGGTATATTTTCCATCTTCCCATAATCTCCAGGCCTGACCAATAGCATGAAGTCATGATCAAGTTAATAAATATATTGTTTGGGTGAGAGATTAATTAGAAAATTCCCATATTCACTACCAGGATTGAGGTGATTTCCGAGTGCATCCTGTCGTACACTTGGCAAAGACCCTCCTAAACCAAGTGTGGCTAAAAAGCACTCAGCAGAAAACGAACACTTGGCAAAGACTTGCCTCTGCCATGTGTCGGCTAGAAAATGCTCGGCAAAGAGCCCAATGGTGAATATGCAATACTTACATAAGATATAAGGCTACAAAATTCCATGTTGAGCTGAGGTGAGCTAATCTTCATGCCACTAACAATCTCCAAGAGAAGAACCCCAAAGCTATAAGTGTCTGATTTCACAGAAAATGCACCTCCCATTGCATATTCAGGGGACATATAACCACTACTTAAAACATTCAACAAGTTAGCAAGGAATGTACAAAACACACTATACTAAACCATATAAACTAGAGCGCTAAGAGTTTATTAGTACACCAGTTACTTGCTATGTTCCGACGACCCGGGTTGTGTTAGCATGATTCTGGTTTGCACCAAAGATTCTTGCCATACCAAAATCTGAAATTTTAGGAGTCATTTCTATATCCAACAAAATGTTGCTTGCTTTGAGATCTCTCTGAATTACTGTTAATCTTGAATCTTGGTGGAGATAAAGAAGGCCTCTTGCTATTCCTTTAATTATTTTGAACCGTGTCAACCAATCGAGCACATGTTTTCGTGCATGATCTTTCATGATCAATATGGAAGGAAACAGATCATCATGAGTATCATTTTTGTTAATGTAAAAAAAGTATGTAATCAACAAACAAGCACATACCAAAAAGAAAGGCATCCAAACTTTTATTAGCTAAGTACTCGTAGATCAATAACTTCTCATCTTCATGAATGCAGCAGCCGAGAAGTCTGACTAGGTTCTTATGCTGCAGTTTTGCAATGAGAACTACTTCATTTTTGAACTCCACCATACCTTGTCCAGAACTCTTACTAAGCCTCTTGACATCAACTTCATTTCCACCTTCCAGTGTGCCCTACATGAGCAAACTTTTTCAACCGAGAAAAAAATTGAAACAAACTTTTTCAAACACTATGTGTAATATTTTAACATGAAGAAATGTGTTTTCCAATTGAGCCCAAGATACTTTTCAACTCTAAAATTATTTCCTTTGTACCTCGAATGACAAGGCTAGTACATCATGTTACCTTGTAAACTTTGCCAAAACCTCCACGTCCAAGCAAGCTGGAATCCGAGAAAAAAATTTGTTGCTGAAAGTATGTCTTCATAGCTAAAACATGGAAATTCCGTATTATTTCCTTCTAGTGAGTTGGATGTGCTAATGTATCCTAGCATCAGTTTCTTCTGGTTTTTCTTTTGTCCCCATTTTCCTGTTGATTAGGACATCCACCCTTTTTCTTAATTCTTGTACTAATATAATATGTCGAAAACAAGAGGATATTTTTTTACTCTACCTCTATATTTGTTCATCCAGACGAAGACTATGCATGCCAGTAGTAGCAGACATGATATAATGGGGAGTACAATCTCTACTGGACTGGTTTTCTTGTCGACTGCAGAAATGCGTCCAATCAAAATTCAGAATTAACTTCCATAAGTATCATGACGGATTAGTGAAGCTAATTAGGCACCTAGACTAACGTTATTTCTTAACCAGAACTACCAGGGCAGGTGGTAAATCAAAGATTTGGTCATCTTAAAAAAAGGTAGTTGATTTTGCAAATATGAATTGGCCATTATTGTTAATTCAAGACAAAAAAATAGTAACTAGCTATGGCCTTCTGGGAGAAAAAAAATTGCGGGTGAAAATTCTCCTTCTGGGAAAGTTAAGACATGGAATCTGGAAAGAATTGTAGTTGAATTTGAAAGTGAAGGCCAGAAGTAATTGAACAACCTAGCAATTGTAAAATGATGTTAAAAGGAATGTCGTGTATATTTAAACAAGAGCACCTTCCTTTTATGTACTCCTTCCAGTTCTAAACAACGTGCACTAGTAGAAAACAAGGCTATGGTCCAGGCCGGCTCAGCCCATTAGTCCCGGTTCAGTGTAGAACCGGGACCAATGTGGGCATTGGTCCCGGTTCGTGAGCCCAGGGGGCCGGGCGGGCCACGTGGGCCATTGGTCCCGGTTCGTCTGGACCTTTTGGTCCCGGTTGGTGGGACGAACCGGGACCAATGGGCCTCGCTCCTGGCCCACCACCATTAGTCCCGGTTGGTGGCTTGAACCGGGACCAAAGGCTCCCCTTTAGTCCCGGTTCATGCCACCAACCGGGACCAATGAGGTGCCTATATATACCCCCTCGCGCAAGAGCAGAGCACAGTGCTCTGTTTTTTCTGGCCGAGGGGGAGAGGGCTTTGTGGTGCTCTAGCTCACCTCCTATGCACATGAGGTGTTCGATGGAATGCCCGAGCCACACTACTTAAGCTTTCTCTTCTCGAAGCTCGACCTCCAAGCTCCATTTTCCTCGAGATTTGTCTAGATTTAGCGGTTCGTCACGCCCCGTCCCCGTCTTCACCGCCGTCGATCACCCGCGCCGATCTCATCACCGACACCACCGTGGTGAGCCTCTTGTTCTTATCTTCTTTCTGAAAGGAAAAATATTCTTACTTGTATGTTTAGATAGATACTTGTATCATTTTCTTACATTTATTATTGCATCTTATATAGTGCGATGGTTTTGTATCCGCCCCCGTCGGCCCTCGTCCTGACTATGATTCGGATTTGGTATGTATATTATCTTTATAACTATTGGTTCATTTATTGTTTATGAAAATTATGCCGACCAACGTGACATAGATTTTATTTATCTAGGATGTATGTGAATCGGAAATGCCAACCGACCCTATTGTCGAGAGGTTAAATTTAGTTGAAGAAGAAAACAATTTGTTGAAGGAAAAAATAAAAAAAATTGAGGAGGAGAAGATGATATTGGAGTTGCATGTTGCGGATGTCGTCGATGATCACAAGATCAAGATGGATGCAATGCGCTTGAAGATTAGAAAGATTAGAAAATATGCCATTCATACCGAGGCTTGGTATCATTATGCCGTTGGATCAATTGTTACCTTGGTTGCGATTATGATCGCATTTGTTTTCGCATTGAAATGTTTTACATAGTTTCAATGTATGGTTTAATTAATTAGATGCTCTGGAGAGCTATATGTTGTTAGATGAGAACTATGTATGCACTTTGGTTTTAATGTGATGATGAACTTCTATTAATTTGGACACTTAATTATATATAATGCATGCAGATGAACCGGCAATGGATGTACGGTGACAGACACACCCGCGAGTACATTAAGGGCGTGCATGAGTTTCTTGATGCGGCTGAGGCAAACAAGCAGAATGGTTTTATGTGTTGTCCATGCACTGAATGTGGGAATACGAGGTCTTACTCTAACCGGAAAATCCTTCACTCCCACCTGCTTTACAAGGGTTTCATGCCACACTATAATGTTTAGACGAGGCACGGAGAAATAGGGGTTATGATGGAAGACGGCGAAGAAGAAGAGTACGATGACAACTATGTGCCCCCTGAATACGATGATGCTGCAACGGGGGGAGCTGGTGAAGATCAAGAGGAACCAGACGATGTGCCCAATGATGCTGCCACGGGTGAAGCTGCTGAAGATCAAGAGGAACCAGACGATGTGCCCGATGATGATGATCTCCGCCGGGTCATTGTCGATGCAAGGACGCAATGCATTAGTCAAAAGGAGAAGCTGAAGTTCGATCGCATGTTAGAGGATCACAAAAAAGGGTTATACCCCAATTGCGAAGATGGCAACACAAAGCTCGGTACCGTACTGGAATTGCTGAAGTGGAAGGCAGAGAATGCTGTGGCTGACAAAGGATTTGAGAAGCTACTGAAAATATTAAAGAAGAAGCTTCCAAAGGATAACGAATTGCCCGACAGTACATACGCAGCAAAGAAGGTCGTATGCCCTCTAGGATTGGAGGTGGAGAAGATACATGCATGCCCTAATGACTGCATCCTCTACCCGGTGCATACAAGGATCTGAACGCATGCCCGGTATGCGGTGCGTTGCGGTATAAGATCAGACGAGATGACCCTGGTGATGTTGACGGCGAGCCCCTCAGGAAGAGGGCTCCTGCGAAGGTGATGTGGTATGCTCCTATAATACCACGGTTGAAACATCTGTTCAGAAACGAAGAGCATGCCAAGTTGATGCGATGGCACAGTGAGAACCAAAAGAAAGATGGGAAGTTGAGAGCACCCGCTGACGGGTCGCAGTGGAGAAAAATCGAGAGAAAGTACTGGGATGAGTTTGCAAAGGACCCAAGGAATGTATGGTTTGCTTTAAGCGCGGATGGCATTAATCCTTTCGGGGAGCAGAGCAGCAATCACAACACCTGGCCCGTGACTCTATGTATGTATAACCTTCCTCCTTGGATGTGCATGAAGCGGAAGTTCATTATGATGCCAGTTCTCATCCAAGACCCTAAGCAACCTGGCAACGAAATTGATGTGTACCTAAGGCCATTAGTTGAAGAACGTTTACAGCTGTGGAATGGAAACGGTGTACGTACGTGGGATGAGCACAGACAGGAGGAATTTAACCTTAAGGCGTTGCTGTTCGTGACCATCAATGATTGGCCCGCTCTCAGTAACCTTTCAGGACAGACAAACAAAGGATACCACGCATGCACGCACTGTTTAGATGACACTGAAAGTATATACCTGGACAAATGCAGGAAGAATGTGTACCTGGGCCATCGTCGATTTCTTTCGACCAACCATCAATGTCGAAAGAAAGGCAAGCATTTCAAAGGCGAGGCAGATCACCGGAAGAAGCCCGCCATGCGCACCGGTGATCACGTGCTTGCTATGGTCAATGATTTACACTACGTAATCTTTGGAAAGGGTCCCGGTGGACTAGCTGTTCCGAATGACGCTGAGGGACACGCACCCATGTGGAAGAAGAAATCTATATTTTGGGACCTACCCTACTGGAAAGACCTAGAGGTCCGCTCCTCAATCGACGTGATGCACGTGACGAAGAACCTTTGCTTGAACCTGCTAGGCTTCTTGGGCGTGTATGGGAAGACAAAAGATACACCTGAGGCACGAGAGGACTTGCAATGTTTGCACGAACAAGACGGCATGCCTCCGAAGCAGTATAAAGGTCCTGCCAGCTACGCTCTTACGAAAGAAGAGAAAGAAATCTTCTTTGAATGCCTGCTCAGTATGAAGGTCACGACTGGCTTCTCGTCGAATATAAAGGGAATAATAAATATGCCAGAGAAAAAATTTCAGAACCTAAAGTCTCATGACTGCCACGTGATTATGACGCAACTGCTTTCGGTTGCATTGAGGGGGCTTCTACCGGAAAAACGTCCGATTAGCCATTGTGAAGCTATGTGCATTCCTCAATGCAATCTCTCAGAAGGTGATCGATCCAGAAATCATACCAAGGCTAAGGAGTGATGTGGCGCAATGTCTTGTCAGTTTCGAGCTGGTGTTTCCACCATCCTTCTTCAATATCATGACGCACGTCCTAGTTCATCTAGTCGACGAGATTGTCATCCTGGGGCCCGTATTTTTACACAATATGTTCCCCTTTGAGAGGTTCATGGGAGTCCTAAAGAAATATGTCCGTAACCGCGCTAGGCCAGAAGGAAGCATCTCCATGGGCCATCAAACAAAGGTTGTTATCGGGTTTTGTGTTGACTTCATTCCTGGCCTTAACAAGATAGGTCTCCCTAAATCGCGGTATGAGGGGAGACTGACTGGAAAAGTCACTCTTGGAAGAGACTCAATAATATGCAGGGATGGATATTCTTGGTCTCAAGCACACTACACAGTTCTACAGAACTCTACCTTGGTGACCCCGTATGTCGATGAACACAAGAACAGTCTGTGCTCCAAACACCTGGAGCAGTGCGACGACTGGATTACATGTGAACACATCAGGACTTTCAGCAGTTGGTTGGAAACACGTCTCAGAGGTGACAACACTGTTTGTGATGAGTTGTACTTGTTGTCCAGGGGACCATCTTTGACTGTATTGACTTACAAAGGATACGAGATAAATGGGAATACATTTTACACGATCGCCCAAGATCAAAAGAGCACCAACCAAAACAGCGGTGTCCGCTTTGATGCAGCAACAGAGAGCGGAAAGGACACATATTATGGTTACATAGTGGACATATGGGAACTTGACTACGGACCTGATTTTAAGGTCCCTTTGTTTAAGTGCAAATGGGTCAATCTGTTAGGCGGCGGGGTACAGGTAGACCCACAGTACGAAATGACAACAGTGGATCTGAAAAATCTTGGGTACACTGACGAACCGTTCGTCCTAGCCAATGATGTGGCATAGGTTATCTATGTGAAGGACATGTCTACCAAATCGAGAAAAAGAAAAGATAAGGAAGCGAATACATCATACGATGAGCCAAAGCGCCACATGGTTCTTTCAGGAAAAAGGGACATCCTGGGAGTGGACGGCAAGACAAACATGTCTGAAGATTATGAAAAGTTTCATCAAATTCCTCCCTTCAATGTCAAGGCTGACCCAAGCATCCTGATAAACAATGAAGATTATCCATGGTTACGGCGAAATAAGCAAATGACACAAGCGAAGAAAAAGTGAACACTTTCTCCCGCAACTATTATGATGATACCATGTCAAATTTGTAACAGACGAACATGCTACCATTGTCTGTTTTATAGTAAAGTTATTCATAAACTAGTGATTCACACAAATTTTTAAAAATTCAAATTTAAACTATTTAAAATTTAAAACTAATGGCACTAACAGAAAGTTTATAATTTTTGTGACCTAAAAGCAAAAGGAAATCACTAAAAAACTGTAAGTATTTAGTTGTAAGTAGAAATAAAAAATAAATAGAAAAAAATTCTATTTTTATAGTAAAGTTATTCATAAACTAGTGATTCACACAAATTTTTAAAAATTCAAATTTAAACTATTTAAAATTTAAAACTAATGGCACTAACAGAAAGTTTATAATTTTTGTGACCTAAAAGCAAAAAGAAATCACTAAAAAACTGTAAGTATTTAGTTGTAAGTAGAAATAAAAAATAAATAGAAAAAAAATCTATTTTTATAGTAAAGTTATTCATAAACTAGTGATTCACACAAATTTTTAAAAATTCAAATTTAAACTATTTAAAATTTAAAACTAATGGCACTAACAGAAAGTTTATAATTTTTGTGACCTAAAAGCAAAAAGAAATCACTAAAACACTGTAAGTATTTAGTTTTAAGTAGAAATAAAAAAATAAAAAACCAAAAAAATATAGAAATAAAAAAGAAAAAACCAAAAAAAAATGCCTCCTACTGGGCCTCCACGGCCTGAATACGACTAGAAACCCTACATGGGCCAGGATTCAGGCCCGCAGAAGGCCCAATAGGCCCACAGGCAGTAGCAAGTTTAGGCCCGAAAGCCTGCATTAGAGAGGAGCTCGAATGGGTACGAACACCAACGCTTATAAACCAGTGCCAGCGCCCTTCAGCTAGCGATGTGGGACTAAACTTTTGGGCTCGGGGCAGCAAAGGCCATTGGTCCCGGTTGGTGGCACCAACCGGGACTAAAGGGGGCATTGGTCCTGTCAGGACCCCGACTCGATGTCACATCGATCTAGCCTGTAGCACCTCATATCACTTTGCGGCCTCACGCACGGTATCCCCACGGGTGTCGCCTTACCTTTGCCCGGGACCGTTTGCGCCTTTTGGCTCACGTATATGATAGTGTCGCTAGCATCCATATGATAAGGAGCCCGGGCTGACATGACTAGTCGTAAACCCAAAGTGGCACAGACTTACAGGGACAGGCATCCATGACCCAGCATCGAACGTGTCGGTCATCAGCGAGTGAATCCAGGCTGTAGCACTGGGCTAGCAGGACTCCGGTGAACCGGGCTGTAGCGGGCTAACAGGACTCCGGTATTCATCGCGTGACATTTCCCCGAAGGGACAGACACAGGAACGAAGAAGGACACATGCCGGCCAGCCTAAGTGTTCCGGAGCAGTAGCAAGCTACCATGGCTCAGTGGAAACAGTAGGAGACATTTCCCGGTAAGAGAGGCTACTAAAGATAAACAACTAGATGGTCAGATCCCACACATACCAAGCATTTCAATAACATACACACAATATGCTCGATATGTGCAAATACAACATGGCATCACAACATGACTCTACAAATCAAGTATTTATTCATTAGGCTCCGAGGAGCGAGATATTACAAACATAGGTCTCATGACCCAACATTCAGAGTATACAAGTCAAAGCACAAGCGGAAACTATCATGTCTGAGTACAGACCACTATAAATGAAAAAGGCTGAGAAGCCTGACTATCTGCCAGATACTGCCGAGGGCACAAGATCGTAGCTGAGGTAACAAGCTAAACGTCGAAGTCCACGCGAAACTACTAGCGAGACCGAAGTCTCTCTGCAAAAACATAAATAGGCAAACGTGAGTACAAATGTACCCAGCAAGACTTACATCAGAACTATCTACATATGCATCATTATCAACAAAGGGGATGGTGGGGTTTAACTGCAGCAAGCCAGCTTTGACTCGGTGGCTATCCTGAACTACGACTGCGAGTAACTCTTTTGAGGTGGCGCACACGAGTCCACATATTCACCATATCAATACACCACTATGGATCCGCTCCCGTCTCCCTACGAGAACGCCATTCATAGCACTCACGCTTATCTTGCGTATTTTAGAGTATCCATTTTCACTTGTCTATGAACTGATATAAGCAACCCAGAGGTCCTTTTCCGTGGACACGGCTATTCGAATAGATTAGGTTAACCCTGCAGGGGTGTACTTCTGCACACACGCTCTCACCACTTACCGCCGTTTACACGACATGTACTCGGCAACCTTCAAGCGGAAGCCCAACGTGGGTGTCGGCCACGGCCTGCCTAAACACTCAAGTCTCTAGTCCAGGTTTATCGCCTATTCGGGTTCCATCCATGAGGAGATCCGGCCGGAGTTTCGCTCACAGCCCCAAACGATGTGTACAGGGTTCCGTGACACCAAACGGGTGCCCGGTTTACCCGGCCACGTGCCTACCGCATCACAGCCCACCCCTACGGTCAGCGCTGTCCACGGCCTCCAGCATACTACAAACACCAGAAACTACTTGCAACTCCTGGACAGAGGACAAGGGTGATTAAGAAGCCGAGAGGGTCCATTGGTTTCGGGCCCAATGCGTGGTAGTAGCTGAATCATGGATCACAAACACAGAACTCAGTTCCTGAGGACGGCTGCAATGAGACAACCCACCATGTACTCCTACATGGCCTCTCACCGCTACCTTTACCAAATCGTATTCACACACCTAGCTCACACACAGTAGGACATGTTCACACACCTCTGATTCATCCCCGATGAATCAGACCTGACTCAACTCTAAGCAGTAGTAGGCATGACAAACAAACATGAATGAGTAGGCACAACAGGGCTCAAACAACTCCTACTCATGCTAGTGGGTTTCATCTATTTACTGTGGAATGACAGGTCATGCAAAGGATAAAAGGGTTCAGCTACCGCAGCAAGTAACAGATGAATCGATGTTGTCCTAATGCAGTAAAAGAGAGCAGGAGCGAGAGAGTGGGATTTTATCGGAATGAACAAGGGGGTTTTGCTTGCCTGGCACTTCTGAAGATAACATTGAGTCTTCATCAGTGTCAACGATCACATCATCGGTACACGTCTATCGAGAGGGGACAATTACCGGCAAATACAGAAAAACACGATCAGTGCAATGCACAATATGATGCATGATCATGACATGGCAAAATGAATGTGTTTTGGGCTAATGCAACTAAAACCAGATTAAATGAAGTTGGTTTGTATCCAAGATTCAAATTCAAACTCCATATGTGATTATTCAAATGACATGTAATTGATTTGTGCTAAACAGCAGCTATAAGTTGTTCTAACATGCATGAAAATGGTACAGATGGATTCCTTGAATTTTTCTGATAATTTTTCATATATAATTTATTTAATTTGGAGTTACGGTTAATTTTCTATGATTTTTAGAAGTTTTAGGCATTTTCTGGAATTAATAAATCATTTAAGAATTATTTAAATTCCAGAAACATTTACTACGTCAGCAGTGCGTCACCGTGACGTCAGCAGGTCAACAGACGCTGCTGCTGGTCAAACCTGACGTGTGTGGGCCACACGTCAGTGACACAGGGCTGTTTCACTCATTGACAGGTGGGACCGGTCAACGTTGACTTGACTAAGTCAAAATCTGACACATGGGGTCCACAGATTAGCACTAATCTAAACAGAAAAATTAAACTAACCTAATTAGGCTCAGGGCCCACATGGCAGTGGCTCATAGGGTGATTAGCCCCTAACTAAGTGGCCACATCGGCCCGCCGGAGTTTGGCCGGCGGTGACCACAGAGCACGGCGGGGCACGCCGGACTTGCGCTAGGGGCATCGGATTCGCGCGCTGAGGGCACCGGGGCGTAGCCCGGGCTCTCCCGCATCTGATGGGGTAGGTGGGAGGCTGCGGGGACGCCGGGGCTCGTCGGAACGGAGCTCGCGGCGGCGCCGGAGTTCGGTGAGTGCGGGGTTGGCGCTGTGGTGCACGGGAGGGCGAGTTAGGATATGCGTTAGGCTCCTGGTGGCTTCCTGAGTGCGGTGACACGCTCCGAGACGAGCTCAAGCGGCTGTAGTGACGGCGGTGACGAGGTCAGCGGCGGCCGGAGTTCGGCCGCGGCGGAGCTATGGCCTAGAGCTTGCAAACGCGAGGGGAGAGAGAGGGGTTCTGCACGGAGGCTCACCGCGGAGCTGCAGGGAGGGTTAGTGGGCTCGGGGGCGGCCGGAGTGCAGCGAATCGACGGCGACGATCTCCGGTGGCCGAGGAGGGGAACAGCGACGTGGGCGGCGATGCAGGGTTTCCGGAGGGCCGTGGATCGGTGGGGAGGAAGAGAGGGTCGAGGCGGAGCTCGCAAGCACAGCGAGGGGTCGAGGGGGAGACGGTGGCCGCGGCGTTACGGTGGCGCGGCTGCGGCTGCGCTCGGCGAGTGAGAGAGAGAGGAAGCAGAGGAGAGATACAAGGGAGAGGGAGAGAGCGAGGGGGTCCAGGGGGGTCGGGGCGGCGCCGAGGAGATGACGCGCGGCGTCGCGGTGGCCAGGCGATGCAGACGAGCAGGGTGGTGGCGTGGCGAGCTCGGGCGCGCGCGCCGTGTCCCTCCTCTGCCTACTGGCGCGAGGAGGAAGGCGACAGGGAAGGGAGGCGGCGGTGGGCTGGGCCAACGGGAGGAGCTGGCCAGCTGGGCCGGCTACAGGTAAGTGGCCCAGGTAGGCTTCTATTCTTTTTATTTTTTTTCTCTCTGTTTTGTTTTAATTCTGTTTTCTATTTTGCAGGTTTGTTTTGAATTTGGTTTTGAAACCAATTCAATTTATTTTGCTTCTGATAATATTTTTAGGAGCTAAAAAGAATTAAAACAATGCTCCACAAAAATATTTCAGAATTATTGGACCTATATTTATTTAACAGTAGATATAAGTCCAATTCAAATAGCTATTGATTTAATTCAAATACCCAAAATGAATGTTTGTGAGATACCGAAAATATTGGTTTGGATTTTACCTCTTGCCAATATTTCCAGAGGATAACAAGAACATTTTCTTGGACTTATTTGAAGCAATTTTTATCTTGATAATTTTTTTAAAGGATTCTGAGGCTTTGAAAATTCCTCAATTCAAATTTCATTTGAATTAAAACATGAAGCTCACATGAGTTCTAGCCTAATGCATAACAGGACCAGGGATGTGACAACTCACCCCCACTGAACAAGAATCTCGTCTCGAGATTCAAGCGTAGGGTAAGGTGAAGGGGAAACGCAACTAGTATAATGTTCACGATCCAGGGTGCACTTCAAATGAACGTTGATTTGAACACCATCTTTGTCTTGTCGTCTTGCTCTGAGAAATCCTATCAACATGACAGGGGGGGGGGAAGAAGGAGACTCTAGAAGGGTCGATCTCCTCGAAGATCGAACAACTCAAGATTAACTTACGGAATGAGACATAGAACCATCTTTCGGGTTGAGACACGAGATACACATCAATAGGGGTGGAAGAAACGGATGACGAAGGTTCACTAGGTAGACAACAATTTCATACCTAAGAAGGTGGTAAACGATTGTCAACGTAGCGAGGAGTTGAGTTGCCATGATACCATAACGATACACCTTAGGGAAGGTGACTCGTAGAGATATCCCCTTAAGTGGCAAAAAGAATTACTTTTGATTCAGAGATCATTGAAACTCTTTAAACCAGCCTAAGGCAATTCTCGAGCGATCGTTTGGAGGGGGTCGGTAGAATGGCATACTCGGACTTGGATGATGTGGATTACCTTGTTGAAGACAACGTAATGGATGAATTTGCTTATCACCGGAAATGGAAGAGACCCATGGTAGAATGGCACATTGGCGGTGGCAGCTAGGAACAAAATGCAAATGCTAGGAATGATTCTGGTAACTGGGGAAGAACCCAACAATAGGGAGTGAATTCACTGTTTGAAGAGGTCATAGCATTGCCGAGGAAACTGAGAGTAATCCCAGTTAGAGCCGATGATAACACGTAACGCTTGTGCGTGCTCTCAAGAACTTGAGCATTTCCATATTCATCAAGGTTTTACCAACATCCGTGTCAAGGGTCCGGCAACACAACTTGCTACCATGATGAATGATGATGGAGGATGTAGATGCAAAGAAAGATAACACCTTCTCAGATTTCATCTTAGCGAGGCCAAGGAAACAAAATCTGGATGATCGACCGAGAAACATTTAGCACTCCGCTTCTAATGTTCTCCTTGATGTGCTAGTGTAACCCATTCATAGAAATGGTCTGGTATCTAGGGCATCAAGTAAAAGGTCGGACTTCGGGATCTCAAAATCCATAGGGGCAACTAGGGAGTAAATCCTACGAAATCCCTATGGGGAGGTGGCCAACTTCCTCAATCAAGATATTATAATAACAGGTCTTCCGGCTGGGTGTGTTGGCCACGACATCCACTTTACCGGTTATCGAGGGACCAATATTATAGTTCTTGGAGAATGTTCCAACCATCATATCTGCCTGAGATTCAGATCTGGTTGGTGTCAGGATATCCCAGACTCATCAAGTCTAGAAAGAAAAATGAAAGTTTGCAACACAAATCGACGAGATGACGTTGCGAGATTCTCGGGAAATGAACTACGATAGTAAGCTCCAAAACATGAGCTGGTTCTGCTACAAACATGTGAACACGTTGTCCCGGAAAAGCATGACCACGTGGTAGTCTTACAATAAAACACTACCGAGTTCTGGTTGGGAACCATCACCGTGGATAACGAAGTCCTTGCATAAGTCATATGATTAGCTCTTATGAAGGAACTTCTTCCCCTTGAACAAATCAATCAGTGGCTTGGTGTGCTCGGGACACATATGGAATGAAGGTTGCAAGTCTCCAGACCACAGAATACTTCGCACGTGTGCATGACTAATTTGGAATGATTCCAGGGAAACAAAACAATCTTCCTCAAATTCATGGCGGCAACTTGCATCATATGCACATGAATTAGGGAAAATCACTACTTTCATTCAAACATATGCTTCATGAACGAAACACGAAGAAATGCTTACACAAGTTTCCAACACTAGGTTGATGTTCAACATGATTCATGGGGGGAGACAAAATGCTACTGATGGGCTCAACAGCAACTCATCGGAATTTCCATATCACTGGACTTCCACCATCATGTGAACACGGTGATAGCATTGGTCAGACCAAAGATGTAATGGTGTATGCTCGAGGGGTCAACCACGAGTAGGACAACATTACGAGCATCGTTGGTACTGATTTGATTTGACGATAGCCCACACTCAAATCAAGGGATTGATAAGACAATAGGTCCAGCAACTGATCACAGGGACCAATCGATGAAGATGTCATCTTTCTTCAACACACACTACACAAGATTATCCCTTTGGAACGAACTAAGTCAGGCAAGCTTTTATCCTCCAACTCTCCAAGTTGTTGTCTAGCTTAACCAACTAGCTCAGGGATATCTAACACCGATTCTTGGAGAGAAGGTGGTTCACAAGAAACCAACTTGATCTCGAGCTCAACATAACGGTCAGGTGACGACCTGGTGATACTTCCGAGAAGATATTCAGAAAATCATGAACCACCGGTATGTTACTAAGCTCGAGAACAATCTCGCTTTTGAGGGCAAGACGATATGATCAAATGAGTGAGGACTTGACAAGATCCTAACTCATCAATCGAAGGGTGCACCGAAATAAGGACTAGGTAGCACGATCAGTCTTAGAAGGATGATTCAAAAACCAACACGCTAAGAATGAAATTATTATCCTTTAGCTACCAAGCAACTAAATCATTTAAATAAATTCTGTAGATTTTTAGGTGGCTTGCTAAAATATATACAAAGCCACTCACAAACTTCCAGAATTATTGGAGTCATATTTAATATATATTTAAATATAAATCCAAAGCAAATAGTTATTGGATTAATTCAAATGGCCAAAATAATTATCTCTGTGACTCCAAAAATATTGGTTTAATTTTTACCTCTTACCAATATTTCCATGGAATAACAGGAACATTTTCTTGGACACATTTGAGAAGATTTAATTGTTGGTTATTTTTAGAGGTTTCCTGAGGCTTTTTGAAAATTCCTCAATTCAAATTTCATTTGAATTTAAACATGATGCACACACCAGACAGCACCAGAAGCTAGGGATGTGACAACTCACCCCCACTAAACAAGAATCTCGTCTCGAGATTCAAGCGTAGGGTAAGGTGAAGGGGAAACGCAAACTAGTATAATCTTCACGATCCAGGGTGCACTTCAGTTGAACGTTGATTCATTCATCATTATTGTCTTGAAGTCTTGCTCTGAGAAATCCTGTCAACATGACATGGAGGGAAGAAGGAGACTCTAGAAGGGTCGATCTCCTCGAATATCGAACAACTCAAGATTAACTTACGGAATGAGACATAGAAACATCTCTCAAGCTGAGAGACGAAGCATACCTCTAGAGGGACGGAGTGGAGCAGGTGACGAGGTTCACTAGGTAGACAGCAATTCCAGACTTAAGAATGTGGTGATCGGTTGTCAACATAGCGAGGAGTTGAATTGCCATGACACCACGACGAAACATCCTGGAGAAGGGTGATTCGTAGATTATTATCTTAAGTGGCAAAAAGAATTACCTTTGATATAGAGATCACTGAGACTCTCTATATCAGCCGAAGGCAAATCACAGCAATCGATTGGCGGGGTCGGTAGAATGGCATACTCGGACTTGGATGATGTGGATTACCTTGTTGAAGACAACGTAATGGATGAATTTGCTTATCACCGGAGATGGAAGAGACCCGTGGTAGAATGGCACATTGGCGGTGCAAGCTGGGAACAAAATGCAAATGCTGGGAATGATTCTGGTAACTGGGGAAGAACCCAACAATAGGGAGTGAATTCACTGTTTGAAAAGATCATAGCATTGCCGAGGAAATCTGGGGCAATCCCAGCTAGTGCCGATGATAAGACGTAGCGCTTGTGCGTGCTCTCAAGAACTTGAGCATTTCCACAATCATCAAGGTTTTATCAACAACCGCGTCAAGGGTGCTGACAACACAACATACTACCATGATGAATAGCGATGGACGATGCAGATGCGAAGGAGGATAACACTTTCTCATATTTCACCTCAGCGAGGCCAAGCAAATAAAATCTGGATGATCGACCGAGAGACATTTAGCACTCCGCTTCTAATGTTCTCCTTGATGTGCTAGTATAACCCATTCATAGATATGGTTTGATATCTAAAACATCAAGTAAAAGGTCGGACTTCGGGAACACAAAAATCCATAGGGGCAACTAGGGAGTAAATCCTACGAAATCCCTATGGGGGGGGTGGCCAACTTCCTCAAACAAGATACTATAATAATAGGTCTACCGGATGGGTGTCTTGGCCACGACATCCACCTTACCGGTTATCGAGAGACCAATATTATAGTTCTTAGGGAAATGTTCCAACCATCATATCTGCCTGAGATTCAGCTCTGGTTGGTGTTAGGATATTCCAGGCTCATCGAGTCTTAGGAAGAAAAATGAAAGTTTGCAACACAAATCGACGAGATGACGTTGCGGGATTCTCGGGAGATGAACTACGATAGCAAGCTCCAAAACATGAGCTGGTTCTGCTACAAACATGTGAACACGTTGTCCCAGACAAGCATGACCACGTGGTAGTCTTATAATAAAACACTACCGAGTTCAGGAGGGGGAACCATCAACGAGGGTATCGAAGTTCTTTCATAAGTCCGGATTAGCTCTTATGAAGGAACTCCTTCTCCTTGAACAAATCAATCAGTGGCTTGGTGTGCTCGGGACACCTATGGAATGGAGGTTGCAAGTCTCCGAACCACAGAATACTTCGCACGTATGCATAACTGATTTGGGATGATTCCAGAGGAAGCAAAACTAACTTTCTCAAATTCACGGCGGCAACTTTCACCAAATGCACGTGTATAAGAGGAAGTCACTACCTTCATCCAAACATATGCTTCATGAGCTAGCATGAACAAATGCTTTCAAAAGTTTCCAACACTAGCTTAATGTTCAGCAAAATTATGGAGAAGACAAGGATGTTGTCAATGGGCACAACAACAATTCATCTGGGTTTCCTTTTAAAAGGAATTCCATAGTTAAGTGAACAAGTGATAGCATTGGTCAGACCCAAAAGATATAATGGTGTATGCTCGAGGGATCAACCACGAATAAGACAACATTACGAGCATCATTGGTACTGATTTGATTTGACGATAGCCCACACTCAAATCAAAGGATTGATAAGACAATAGGTCCAGCAACTGATCACAAGGACCAATCGATGAAGATATCATCTTTCTTCAACACACACTACACAAGAATATCCCTTTGGAACGAACTAAGTCAGGCAAGCTTTTATCTTCCAACTCTCCAAGTTGTTGTCTAGCTTAACCAACTAGCTCAGGGATATCTAACACCGATTCTTGGAGAGAAGGTGGTTCATAAGAAACCAACTTGATCACGAGCTCAACATAACGGTCAGGTGACGACCTGGTGATACTTCCGAGAAGATATTTGGAAAATCACGAACCACCGATATGTTACTAAGCTCGAGAACAATCTCGCTTTTGAGGGCAAGACGATATGATCAAATGAGCGAGGACTTAACAAATCCTATCTCATCAATCGAGGAGTGCACCAGGAAAATGGACTAGGTAGCACAATCAACCTTAGGGTGATGATTCAATAGTCAACTCGCTAAGGATGACGTTATTGTCCATTTAACTACCAAGCAACGGAGTTGCTAGGAGTATTGATTTCACACATCATGATTCACTTGTCGGCACTCCGGCTGCAACAACACGGAACCGAGGAATGAAAAAAAAAAGGATGGCGTGAAGTATCACTATGTCAAGAATTCACAAAAGGTGGTGCAATTCTCATGAAATTCCTGTCATAAAGAAGGTAATACTTCAGGGTAGAGCAGACCAGAAGCTGGATTGTAACTTGATCTGCGGAACACAACTACTTTGACCCAATCCTAGATATGGATGAGGTACTGGAGTTTGTTTCTCCAAGTCATTCAGGACAGAATGGCTTGACGTACCACAAGGGTAATAGGCATCGATAAACGAATGCATGCATACCCTTGGTATCAATTGATAGACGAGGGTCAGAATGCAACTAAAGAGAGCAACTCAAAGGAACATGCGATTTTCTGAGTTGTGGATGCATGGTTTAGCATGTCGAACGAATTCCACATATTTCTTCCGGATAACCCATGCAGAAAGGTAGAACTGGCAGAGTCACAATGTAGAATCGAGAACCCATCGAGAGCACTCTGATTGTGATCTTTCGATCAGCGAGGAACATCTGCCATAAGCGGTTCATAGTATTTGGAAGAAAGGAATACCACGAACATCGAGGACTAATGCAAAGGTTACTAATAACCTAAAGGAACGAGCAAAACTATCAACATGAAGCAAGTAGGGTGAATCTCGGGTTCAAAACCTAGGGATAGAATACCTACTACTAAGTAGCATCACGGAATGCTTTCGAGGATAAAGGCCAGAATCATCACACTGGGACACCAATCATGGCTAAATTACTAGGTGATCCCCTAAGACACCTAGGGTCATAATAATAGCTCCAACATATATGTCAGGGCAATAAATTACCTCAACTCAACAATTAGTGTGATTGAGCTGGCATAAAGGAACATCGAAACCAGAGGGAAAGGATTTTGCAAATTGCTTCAAACTATTTAGAAACCTGGGATGACTCGGACAGCATAACGGCTGTAAATGCTCAGAAAAGATTTGAGACATTCACAAAATGGTGGCATAACCACTCAGAAGCACGATATCAAGGTTTCGAGATCAACAATTAACATACGGAAGTAGTAGAAACTGAACTCAAGCTTAAATCCAACAATCTTATAAGTCTACGGATTAGTAACACGTGATCCTGATAGAAAGAAGAGAAAGCCTAGTTCTTAATCCCCGTAGAAGAGAAGATGATGACTCAGATCAGAAGGCCATGAGGTATAAGGAGTAAAAAGAGCCTTACGTTCCATCCCACAATCAATTCCCTTATATAACTAAAGAATTTTTAGACTCAACTTCGACCAGTTTGGCTTAGTAATCCTACAGGCAGTCAAGCTCTGATACCAACGCTGTCAGCACCCCGACTCGATGTCACATCGATCTAGCCTGTAGCACCTCATATCACTTTGCGGCCTCACGCACGGTATCCCCACGGGTGTCGCCTTACCTTTGCCCGGGACCGTTTGCGCCTTTTGGCTCACGTATATGATAGTGTCGCTAGCATCCATATGATAAGGAGCCCGGGCTGACATGACTAGTCGTAAACCCAAAGTGGCACAGACTTACAGGGACAGGCATCCATGACCCAGCATCGAACGTGTCGGTCATCAGCGAGTGAATCCAGGCTGTAGCACTGGGCTAGCAGGACTCCGGTGAACCGGGCTGTAGCGGGCTAACAGGACTCCGGTATTCATCGCGTGACATTTCCCCGAAGGGACAGACACAGGAACGAAGAAGGACACATGCCGGCCAGCCTAAGTGTTCCGGAGCAGTAGCAAGCTACCATGGCTCAGTGGAAACAGTAGGAGACATTTCCCGGTAAGAGAGGCTACTAAAGATAAACAACTAGATGGTCAGATCCCACACATACCAAGCATTTCAATAACATACACACAATATGCTCGATATGTGCAAATACAACATGGCATCACAACATGACTCTACAAATCAAGTATTTATTCATTAGGCTCCGAGGAGCGAGATATTACAAACATAGGTCTCATGACCCAACATTCAGAGTATACAAGTCAAAGCACAAGCGGAAACTATCATGTCTGAGTACAGACCACTATAAATGAAAAAGGCTGAGAAGCCTGACTATCTGCCAGATACTGCCGAGGGCACAAGATCGTAGCTGAGGTAACAAGCTAAACGTCGAAGTCCACGCGAAACTACTAGCGAGACCGAAGTCTCTCTGCAAAAACATAAATAGGCAAACGTGAGTACAAATGTACCCAGCAAGACTTACATCAGAACTATCTACATATGCATCATTATCAACAAAGGGGATGGTGGGGTTTAACTGCAGCAAGCCAGCTTTGACTCGGTGGCTATCCTGAACTACGACTGCGAGTAACTCTTTTGAGGTGGCGCACACGAGTCCACATATTCACCATATCAATACACCACTATGGATCCGCTCCCGTCTCCCTACGAGAACGCCATTCATAGCACTCACGCTTATCTTGCGTATTTTAGAGTATCCATTTTCACTTGTCTATGAACTGATATAAGCAACCCAGAGGTCCTTTTCCGTGGACACGGCTATTCGAATAGATTAGGTTAACCCTGCAGGGGTGTACTTCTGCACACACGCTCTCACCACTTACCGCCGTTTACACGACATGTACTCGGCAACCTTCAAGCGGAAGCCCAACGTGGGTGTCGGCCACGGCCTGCCTAAACACTCAAGTCTCTAGTCCAGGTTTATCGCCTATTCGGGTTCCATCCATGAGGAGATCCGGCCGGAGTTTCGCTCACAGCCCCAAACGATGTGTACAGGGTTCCGTGACACCAAACGGGTGCCCGGTTTACCCGGCCACGTGCCTACCGCATCACAGCCCACCCCTACGGTCAGCGCTGTCCACGGCCTCCAGCATACTACAAACACCAGAAACTACTTGCAACTCCTGGACAGAGGACAAGGGTGATTAAGAAGCCGAGAGGGTCCATTGGTTTCGGGCCCAATGCGTGGTAGTAGCTGAATCATGGATCACAAACACAGAACTCAGTTCCTGAGGACGGCTGCAATGAGACAACCCACCATGTACTCCTACATGGCCTCTCACCGCTACCTTTACCAAATCGTATTCACACACCTAGCTCACACACAGTAGGACATGTTCACACACCTCTGATTCATCCCCGATGAATCAGACCTGACTCAACTCTAAGCAGTAGTAGGCATGACAAACAAACATGAATGAGTAGGCACAACAGGGCTCAAACAACTCCTACTCATGCTAGTGGGTTTCATCTATTTACTGTGGAATGACAGGTCATGCAAAGGATAAAAGGGTTCAGCTACCGCAGCAAGTAACAGATGAATCGATGTTGTCCTAATGCAGTAAAAGAGAGCAGGAGCGAGAGAGTGGGATTTTATCGGAATGAACAAGGGGGTTTTGCTTGCCTGGCACTTCTGAAGATAACATTGAGTCTTCATCAGTGTCAACGATCACATCATCGGTACACGTCTATCGAGAGGGGACAATTACCGGCAAATACAGAAAAACACGATCAGTGCAATGCACAATATGATGCATGATCATGACATGGCAAAATGAATGTGTTTTGGGCTAATGCAACTAAAACCAGATTAAATGAAGTTGGTTTGTATCCAAGATTCAAATTCAAACTCCATATGTGATTATTCAAATGACATGTAATTGATTTGTGCTAAACAGCAGCTATAAGTTGTTCTAACATGCATGAAAATGGTACAGATGGATTCCTTGAATTTTTCTGATAATTTTTCATATATAATTTATTTAATTTGGAGTTACGGTTAATTTTCTATGATTTTTAGAAGTTTTAGGCATTTTCTGGAATTAATAAATCATTTAAGAATTATTTAAATTCCAGAAACATTTACTACGTCAGCAGTGCGTCACCGTGACGTCAGCAGGTCAACAGACGCTGCTGCTGGTCAAACCTGACGTGTGTGGGCCACACGTCAGTGACACAGGGCTGTTTCACTCATTGACAGGTGGGACCGGTCAACGTTGACTTGACTAAGTCAAAATCTGACACATGGGGTCCACAGATTAGCACTAATCTAAACAGAAAAATTAAACTAACCTAATTAGGCTCAGGGCCCACATGGCAGTGGCTCATAGGGTGATTAGCCCCTAACTAAGTGGCCACATCGGCCCGCCGGAGTTTGGCCGGCGGTGACCACAGAGCACGGCGGGGCACGCCGGACTTGCGCTAGGGGCATCGGATTCGCGCGCTGAGGGCACCGGGGCGTAGCCCGGGCTCTCCCGCATCTGATGGGGTAGGTGGGAGGCTGCGGGGACGCCGGGGCTCGTCGGAACGGAGCTCGCGGCGGCGCCGGAGTTCGGTGAGTGCGGGGTTGGCGCTGTGGTGCACGGGAGGGCGAGTTAGGATATGCGTTAGGCTCCTGGTGGCTTCCTGAGTGCGGTGACACGCTCCGAGACGAGCTCAAGCGGCTGTAGTGACGGCGGTGACGAGGTCAGCGGCGGCCGGAGTTCGGCCGCGGCGGAGCTATGGCCTAGAGCTTGCAAACGCGAGGGGAGAGAGAGGGGTTCTGCATGGAGGCTCACCGCGGAGCTGTAGGGAGGGTTAGTGGGCTCGGGGGCGGCCGGAGTGCAGCGAATCGACGGCGACGATCTCCGGTGGCCGAGGAGGGGAACGGCGACGTGGGCGGCGATGCAGGGTTTCCGGAGGGCCGTGGATCGGTGGGGAGGAAGAGAGGGTCGAGGCGGAGCTCGCAAGCACAGCGAGGGGTCGAGGGGGAGACGGTGGCCGCGGCGTTACGGTGGCGCGGCTGCGGCTGCGCTCGGCGAGTGAGAGAGAGAGGAAGCAGAGGAGAGATACAAGGGAGAGGGAGAGAGCGAGGGGGTCCAGGGGGGTCAGGGCGGCGCCGAGGAGATGACGCGCGGCGTCGCGGTGGCCAGGCGATGCAGACGAGCAGGGTGGTGGCGTGGCGAGCTCGGGCGCGCGCGCCGTGTCCCTCCTCTGCCTACTGGCGCGAGGAGGAAGGCGACAGGGAAGGGAGGCGGCGGTGGGCTGGGCCAGCGGGAGGAGCTGGCCAGCTGGGCCGGCTACAGGTAAGTGGCCCAGGTAGGCTTCTATTCTTTTTATTTTTTTCTCTCTGTTTTGTTTTAATTCTGTTTTCTATTTTGCAGGTTTGTTTTGAATTTGGTTTTGAAACCAATTCAATTTATTTTGCTTCTGATAATATTTTTAGGAGCTAAAAAGAATTAAAACAATGCTCCACAAAAATATTTCAGAATTATTGGACCTATATTTATTTAACAGTAGATATAAGTCCAATTCAAATAGCTATTGATTTAATTCAAATACCCAAAATAAATGTTTCTGAGATACCGAAAATATTGGTTTGGATTTTACCTCTTGCCAATATTTCCAGAGGATAACAAGAACATTTTCTTGGACTTATTTGAAGCAATTTTTATCTTGATCATTTTTTTAAAGGATTCTGAGGCTTTGAAAATTCCTCAATTCAAATTTCATTTGAATTAAAACATGAAGCTCACATGAGGTCTAGCCTAATGCATAACAGGACCAGGGATGTGACAGGTCCCGGTTCATGGCACCAACCGTGACCAATGCCCCCCTTTAGTCCCGGTTGGTTCCACCAACCGGGACCAAAGGCCGCCGCTCCCGTCCTTTGGGCTGCTGAAAATTGGCCTTTGGTCCCGGTTCGTGGCACCAACCGGGACTAAAGGGGGCATTAGTCCCGGTTTGTGCCACCAACCGGGACCAATGCTCCGTCTATATAAGTCACACTTGTGAAAATTTTGGTTCAGTTTCTTCGATCCCGCCCCGACGTCGCTGCTAGGCTGCCCCTGTGCTCGCCTCGCCGTCGCCGCCGTTGCCCCTGCCCCGCCCTGCCTCGCCGTCGTCGCCGGCCGCCCGT
>NC_041382.1:753499043-753499575 GCF_002162155.2 Triticum dicoccoides
CTCGCCGACCCCGAGCCCGTCCTTGTCACCGTCGCCCCCGACGCCGGCCGCCCGCGTCTCCTCCCCGATCCCTCCGGGAGAGGTAGCTTCCGCCCCATCCTCCCCCCTTCCTTCCTTCCCTGCTCCTTAATTTGCAAAATATTGATGATGTAGATGTATGTATGTATGTATGTATGTATGAGTTGGGGAGAAAGTTTATAATTTTTGTTCATATATACTGTACATGTATGTATGATGAATTTTGATATTTTTTTGTTCATATATAATGTAGATGTATATGTATGTATGGAATGATATCGATGGATGTATGTATAATTGTATATAGAACATTCGTAGAAAAAAATGTCCCCCTCCGGTTCACTCGGGAACACTAACTATCTCGGAGAAAAAAATGTTATCGGGGAAAAAAATGTTATCGGGGTCGAGGGTCGTCGAACATGAGAGGAAGAAGAGGATAAAAAAGAAGAGGAAGAAGAAAAAAAAGAGGAGAAGAAAGAATAGAGGAGCTTCTCCTCTATTCTTTCTTCTCCTC
>NC_041382.1:753499769-753504705 GCF_002162155.2 Triticum dicoccoides
ATGAGAGAGGCGAGGAAGAAGGGGAAGAAGAGGGAGAAGAAGAGGAGAGGAAGAAGAGGAAGTCTTCTCCTCTATTCTTTCTTCTCTTTTTTTTTCTTCTTCTTCTTCCTCTTTATTTTATCGGGAACGAGGGTCATCGAGAGGTCGAGGAGCGGTAGAGGAGAAACCCTAAATAGAAAGTATCGTTGGTGTGAGATACATGTACCGTCGGTGTCGGACACTACACCCACATCCCACAAGTGGCGCGGGCTTCGACGCCCACTTCACTTATGGGACGTGGATGTAGTGTCCGACACCGAAGGCCACATGTATCTCACACCCACGATACTTGCTAGCTATTTAGGGTTTCCTCTACCGAAAAGAAGAGGAGTAATAAATAAGAAGAAGAAAAAAGAAGAAAAAGAAGAGGAGAAGAAGAAAGGAATAGTGGAGAAGAAGAGAAAATAGAATATATTCTCTTTTCTCTTTTCTCCACTATTCCTTTCTTCTTCTCCTCTTTTTTTTCTTCTTTTCTTCTTTTCTTCTTCTTCTTCTTCTTCTTCTTCTTCTTCTTCTTCTTCTTATTCTTATTAGCCGGAAGTAGAGAGAGGTTTCCTAGTGTCAAAGTATTGAAGAAATCCATGCCTTCATCATTAGCCGGAAGTAACCAGGGCATGTTGGTACGAAGTTCTGCAAAGTTGTTCTCGAATGGAGTCCCGGATAGAATAATCCGCCTTTTGGTACGAATTCAGCAAAGGCCTTCCAAATAGCGATATTCGGAAGGCTCTTGCTGAACTTTGTACCAAAAAGCGAATTATCCTATCTGGGACTCCGTTCCAGAACAACTTTGAAGAGCTTCGTACCATCATGCACATGTTACTTTCGCCTAATGATGAAGACATGGTTTTGTTGAATCCCTTGACACTAGGCAACCTCCCGACCCCTCGGCGATCCTATCGAACATGAGAGGAAGAAGAGGATAAAAAAAGAAGAGGAAGAAGAAAAAAAGAGGAGAAGAAAGAATAGAGGAGATCTTCTCCTCTATTCTTTCTTCTCCTCTTATTTTTCTTCTTCTTCCTCTTTTTTTATGGGGAACGAGGGTCGTCGAGGGACATAGATGTAGTGTCGTCGTTGTCGATATATACCCCCTCCCGATAGCTTACTATGATTAGGTAGCTAGTTCTACGTTTGGCACTAATATATCCATCTGTCATGTTTGAATAATAATTGCCATGTTGTAAATATTTGTAGAAACTATGGACACCGCCCCAGACGAAGCAACAAAAGAAGCGTTGTTGAGGGACATAATCGCAGAAGTAAGTGATGCCATCTCGTTGTTTCTCAACGAAACCGATGGTCTGGAAGGAGAGGGTGAACAAGCTGGCTACGGTGACCTAATGCCGGTGCAAGAAGAAGAACATGAGGACGGCTCCGGTGACCCAATGCCGGTGCAAGAAGGAGACCGTGATGACGGCTCCGGTGACCGAACCGAGTCCGGCCAGGTATATATATTAGTTAAGCCTATGCTGACTAGCTGATTGATGCATTCATTGTTTTGGTATGTACACATATTAATTAAGTCTTTGTTCTTTTTTTCTAGCCCTCCGAATCGAGCACAACTTCGGTAAAGAGACGAGGCCCGAAGAAAAAGTTGAGCTCGGATGAAAAGTTTGAGATCATAGCAATCGCGCCCGACGGCCAACCTATTGAACCCCTCCGGACAAAGAGCGCATTTGTTGCTCAGTGCGGGGTTCTGGTTAGGGACAAGATCCCGATAAGCATCCAGCAATGGTTTAAGCCGGCTACAGAAGACCCTGAGGTGTCTTATGTCAATGATATGCAGAAAAATGATCTTTAGACTGAGCTGAAGTCAAATTTCACCCTACCGCCTGAGGATAATCCAGAGAACCCAGTTAAAGAGAAATTAATCAAGTCTTTTGCTCTGAAGAGGATGGCAGAACTATTCAGGAGGTGGAAGAAAGAGCTGAATAAGTTTGTCGAAAATAATGAGACACCAGAATTCAAGGGCAGATATGAGAAGTCAGAGATCACTGGCCCGCATTTGTGGCCCACAAGATATCAGAAAAGAGTAAGAAGATGTCGGCGACAAACAAGCAAAATGCTGCGAAGAAGAAGTTTCACCATCGCACGGGGTCAGGTGGCTACCTCGTAGCCCGGCCTAAGTGGTCCAAGACTGAGAATGATCTGGTTCATAAAGGGATCGAATCAGAGACAATTAACTGGCCAGACCGTTGCCGGACTTGGTTCTTCGGGGCTGGCAGAACACTGGACCCTGTAACAGGGAAGTGCATTTGGACGAACGATCAAATGGACATACCAGTCAGTAAGCTTAAGCAGTATATCGAAGCAGCGCAGGAAGGGACGTTCTTTCCAGACAGAGAGAACGACGAGCTCACAATGGCCCTCGGGAATCCTGAGCATCCTGGACGGACACGAGGCACGCCAGGCTCCATTCCGTGGAAGGTTGGGTTTCCGGACGCAGGCGGTTACAAATCCCATGAGAGGAGGAAAAAAGTGCAGCAGACCCAAATACAGGCGCTGCAAGCAAGGGTAGACGCGATAGAGGAACGAGAAGCAAATCGCGGCAAACGTACTGCCGAAGCCTCCCCCGAAGCTACCCCGCCATCTCAGCGCAGAAGCAGCGTGGCTTCCACCGAGCTGCTTCAGCTGGAGCATGCCTTGACGGCTCCTGCCAGCTATCCCGTGGATGCTATAACGGAGTCTCAAAATTGCCACCTTATGACGCAATGGATGAATTTGAAGGTCAAGGCGGCTGTTGGCTCTGTTTATCCTACTGAACCCGGCGCAACTTTTCACTGCCAGCCGATTCCAGAAGGATATGCTAGGGTGATGGTGGATGAGGTAACGGAGGGATTTGAGGACCTCCAGCTTGACCACCCTACCGGTGAAGGGGAGACTCGGCTGGGGTCTGCTCTGAAGACTCCATGCCTATGGCGGAAGGAGCTCATCAACCTTTCGAACTGGACGCCACCGCCTCCTCCTCCTCCTCCGGCGAGTCAGGGCACTCCGCCTCCACCGCCTCCTCCTCCGGCGAGTGACGATCAGGGCCCTCGGCCGGCTCCTTCTCCGGCGCGTGGCGGCACTCCGCCTCCTTTTCCGCCTGCGCCGACGCGCCCGAGCAGCCAGCCTCCTCCTTCTCCGCCTCGTCAGCAAGGGCGGAAGAGACCTGCCGCCGCTCCAGCTGCTCCGGCGCGTCATAGTCCTTCTCCTCCGCCGCTTAAGCAAGTAAAGAAGACAACCGCTCCGTCTGCTCGGTCGACGTCTAGCAGTACAACCAGAGGCGGGAGGACATACAGATTAGGTCCTTCTCTGAAGACTCCAGAGAAGTTACCATATGAGAGGACCCTAGAGGAGAACGCCGAGATCGCGCGAGAAGAAGTGAGGAACTTCTTTGAAGGGGTGAAAGCAAAGAAACATCCACCTCCGGAGGAGAAGGTAGATCGGGTGAAAGTGAAGCGCACTCTGGCTGCCCTGACAAAACTACCGAAGTCTGATCCGCCGAAAGGAAACTATGACCGCATTATTGGAAAGGAATTTGCCGAAGCAGAGCGGTCGGGAAGTACTGTCAGTGATCAAAGGCTGAAAGAACGACGAGCTGGGAAACAAATTGCCCAGCTCGGCGAACAAGCGAAGCAATCGTGCCCCCCGCTCAAGGTGCCTAGCCACAACGTCGATAATGATCCGAGGATGGTGCCCGGTTATAGCAATCTTGCAGATTACCTGCCCGACGAAGTACATTATGAACCCATGGAGGTGCAAATACAAAGATACGAGTACGGGAAGCCTCTCATCAAAGATGAAAGATCTCTATTAACGAT
Source organism: Triticum dicoccoides (assembly GCF_002162155.2). Lineage (NCBI taxonomy): Eukaryota > Viridiplantae > Streptophyta > Magnoliopsida > Poales > Poaceae > Triticum > Triticum dicoccoides. Next base: position 753,503,609 of record NC_041382.1, read on the forward strand.
GATGCGAAGATTGCATAATTGGCACTTGAAAATCTGCAGAGACTCTGGGGGGAGGAGTACTTTGTATGTGAAAGTTAAAAAGGAGCATGACCTCGTTGGAATTGATCTGTTGCATGTTCCATTTGAGGAGTTCTATCAGTTTTTCAATCAATTGGCCCTCGATAAAACAACGGTCGCCTGCTACTGTCTGTAAGTAGTAGTACTTCTGTCATTAAGTTTCTCTATATAGCTTAGCTCTTTCATTACATGTATTTATAATCATCCTCACTATATTATGCAGATTGAAGATCGCCGAATTGAAGAAAAGACAAGTCGGTGATATTGGGTTCATTAACACATATCTCATAGATGCAACTCAGGTTAAACTTCATGCCGCAGCTACCGAGGCCAACTTGCTACGATCGTTCGTAATAAATCAAAACAAAGATATAATACTCTTTCTTACAACTTCAGGTGAGTGTTACTGTCTTGTGCGTATTCGGTTTCCCTTATATATTAGTCAAGGTTATAGTAATGTAATTCATGAGTTATGCATGTGTGTGCAGTTTCCACTATATTCTCCTAGAGATTAAGCTTGAGCAGGGAGTAGTAACCGTCTTGGACTCTAAACGAAAAGATCCCAAGGAGTATGCGGACATGACTGAAATCCTCAAGAAGTAAGTTAAATTGATCATTATCCACCATATCAACAACTTTGTTCATTTCCTGATATCAAGTAATTGTTTTCTTTGTCCGGCAGGTTTTGGAGAAAATTCACCAAAACAGTTTCGGGACTACTGAAGGAGCTGGAATTTAGACACCCGAAAGTAAGTACTATAGTAGCATGTTCCGCGCATCTCCTAGTGATTCAAGCGCTAGTTTCATCAATACCATTTAGCATTCTTGCTTATCAGTTTGATTGACCTCTATTTCTTGTAAAGTGGTTGTGGCAGGAACAAGGGAATGATTTCTGTGGATACTACATCTGCGAGTCCATCCGCCACACGACCTGTGAGCGGGGCGGGTACTCTAACGAACAATATGAAGTACGTAAATAACAACATTCACAATTTTATTTTATTACCATCATTTGTGTTGAGTTTCATTCATTTATATAT
>NC_041382.1:753504715-753513224 GCF_002162155.2 Triticum dicoccoides
TATATATATATATATATATATATATATATATATATATATATATATATATATATATATATATATATATATATATATATATATGTATGTATTGACCCCCTTCTTCAAATTAGATGTTTCGGAAGCGGGATGAACTCCTAGCACCAGCTCGCATGCGAGCAATTCAAGAAGAATTGGCGGCATTCTTTCTTGACCACGTGATCCCTGAAGACGGAGAATTCTATGTGGACCCTGAGTCCGTATGATTATATTTGTAAGAGATAATTATTGTATATATGTAGCCGGTACTGTCAGATAGATATACGAGAACTTGTTGTTCGACCAATCTCTCGGAGAAGGAGAGGTGGTCGATATCACTTCTCTCTGTATATATGTATATATGTTCATGACGATCTTCTGTTCCCTTCGTTTGCTTACTAGCTAGCTAGCGTGTCTAGTCCTCTCTATATACATATGTATAGTACGTAGCGTCGACCAAGCACGGACATAACAGAGGACACTTCTCTCTATTAATTATAACTAGCTAACACAATATATGAAACACCTAAATTAACCCCCCAAAACCCCCAACCCCCCCCCCTTTCAAAAAAAAAACAAAACCCCCAGCCACAGAAGTGCTGACGCGCGGATGCCTATTGGTCCCGGTTGGTGCCACCAACCGGGACCAAAGGGTCTCCTGACTGGGCTCTGCGCACTGCCTACGTGGAGGGCCTTTAGTCCCGGTTCTGGATTGAACCGGGACTAAAGGGGGGGAGGTATTAGTACCGACACTTTAGTCCTGGTTCCGGAATCGGGACTAAAGGCCCTTACGAACCGGAACTATAGGCCCTTTTTCTACCAGTGGTGATGTTTTGGATATGGAACTTCTAAAACTTTAACTACTGATACTGCTTGATATATTTAGATTGGATATCTTGAAAATGGTATGCTTAGATTTTTTTGAAGTATATACTAGCAATAGAGTATTAAAAACACTACTGACTAGGTAAAAAAAGGGCATGGAATACCGAATACCAGGAGAGTCGGCAAGTCGGAGGTACAGGTTCTCACTACCGGTTGCCTTCTGAGCATCAATAAGCTCCCCTGACCAAACTAAGCACCTTGATGGGTCTGCCATAGCACCTCCGCTACTCAAGTCGGCATAAGCATACGCTGTACACGAGCAATTGTTGATGCACTCAGCTGCACAGTCATCCAAGTTTCTGTTCCGTATATGCAAGAACATGTTAGGAACCTTCATTCCAGGAAAAGGCGTGAAATGACTTTTCTTGCTGCATTTCAGCGCTTCTTTTCTCTGACATCCTTTAAAAGAGTTACTACTGTCGATGGGCTCAAACCCATCAAAGCACTGACATGTTGGAATGGCCTCAGTGAAGTCACAGTAGCCAAACGGGCCACAAGAGGCGTAGAGATCGCAAGCACTATTGGGGTGCTCATAAGCTCATTGATGACTATCCACGACGCAGAGTGATTGTCCCAACCTAGATTCTTCAACTTGCCAGTGTAGTCAAGCATCATGCGCCTGAATGGTGAGTTGTCGGAAACAGTGAACCTGTAACTGAACTCGTCTCCAGAGGTGACAATTGTTCGGTACGAGATGGAGCTAGTGTTGTTTAGTGTGCCACCGGACACCGACACACCGTCCAACACAATGATACGACAATATAACCTAGCCCTGTTCCAAGTTACCAACTGAAGGTCTGGGGATCTTGTGTCGCCGCTGCATGAGAAGTCCCCAGAAGATGGGTCATCCGGGCCCTTCCAAGCAACAAGGCGTGCGATGATTTGTGCTTTGTAGCTCACCAAGAATCTCATGGTTGGAAGTATTGTGTCGGTTGGATGATCAAAACCCTGCCATATGTCCATGTTGTTCGACGAACGGAGAACAAAGTTCCCCGAGTTGTTTAGTACTGCATAAGCTCCTGCCGCTCCAGTGGTGATATTGCTTGCTGCCATCCAAATATTACGGCCTTCAGAGTCAGATAATACCATGCGAGAATTGTTAGTTACCGTGAGCATCATGGACGAAGGGTTGGTGATTGGGCTGTCTCGGTTGGCGATCCACACGGCGGTCCGTGGCCCGGGGAGGCTGTGGTACCATATGCCAAGGTAAAAACTCTTGTTGGAGCTTGTCGGGGAGAAGAAGCCTAGAGCAAAGTCACCGCTCTCGGAGATGAGAGTGTCGCGGTCGGTGAGTGGCTTTGCTTGTGTGAGCTGGTCATCGGGTTTGCAGAATGAACTCAAGAACAGGAGGAAGAAGATGGGGATGTAGTGCATAGCTGCTTGCGCTGTCACAGATTAGATGAAAGTTGGCAAAGTCTGCAATTAATGGAACTACTTCCTCCGTCCGAAAATACTTGTCATCAAAATGAATAAAAATGGATATATCTAAAACTAAAATATGTCTAGATACATCTCCTTTTATCCATTTTGATGACAAGTATTTTCGGACGAAGGGAGTAGTTGATAAGGATAAAAACATCAAGGTCGACATAGACCATATATAACACAGATGGCCTGCCTTCGGGGAAGAGAGCAGAGCAGACTCAATCTTTGGTATAGATGAATACATCAAGGTTGACAATTGACATAGACCGTATATAGCTAGCACATATGGCCAGACGACCGGCAAGCTGGAGACTCAAAAGTCCAACGACTGTGCTGCACGCTCAAAGAAAATTCGTCTACGCTCCACGCTGAGAGGATGACAGGAGAAACGTAATGGCATGTGGGTTTGCTTGCTGCAGTACTAATTACGGCCGTATCGGATGAATATCTCCAGAGATGTGGAGAAAGGTAAGCTGGTGTGGACGCGTACGCAGAGACTCGGCCACAAAAAAGAGCCAGCTATGAGTAAAGTGGACTTTTGGTGCACGGGTGCATTGGAGCATGTTTATTTGAACTCCTAAAAAAATGATGCTTAAAAGATTTGATTTTCTTTATTTTTTACATGAATACGCATGCATGTGGTCTAAGTACTTAGTGAAATTTCATTCAATAATATGTTGTATTATACGCTGCACAAAGAAGACAAAGTTTTGGCCCCAAAATCAACAGGAAAAAACAAGCCCATTTTTTCGCATGTATTTATCGTTTTTTATCTCTCACATGCAAGCACGTATATTGATGAAAAATTGACCCGATATACTACTACATTGCTATACATGCGTGTACAAAAAACTTTGAATTTATTCAGCCTGTAAAAATCCATTTTTTGAACTTAAAGAAAAGGCTCAATGTTCACCCGCAAAAAAAGGCTCAATGTTTTTTTCAGAAACAGGCACAAGAAGCACCGACTTTAAATTAATAAAGCCAGCAACAGCCATAATACTGACATACAGTTATTGGAGACCATGCATCAACAAGATGGAAAGTTAAAGCAAAGGTAAAACGCGCAGATACAAGGCGCGACTCATAGAAGAGCGCTAGAACGGCAAACTAGACGGACTGATCTGGCTCAAGCATTCCTGTGGTAGGCGTGACGCTGTGCTTGATCTTGAGAAGAATGTATGCCATCGCATCATTGTCCTTCCTCTTCCCTAGAGGCCGACAGCGCTGTAAAAAATGTTAGAATAAATTCAAGGCATACCGTTAATCATCCGAGGACCAAGCAATCACACGAGCACGACACCGAGATTTGTTAACGAGGTTCACCGATATGGCTACATCCCCGGGGTCTGACTATGGGCGCTGCTTCTCATGACACCGCTACAATACCGCACCCGGTCGCCCTGGACACCGGCACATGCCGCCGGCTTCCCCTGCGTTCCGGTGCTATTATGTTGGCATATGTTACATCGTGTGTCTACCCTCGCTATATATGAGAGGCTTAAGATACAAGTGTCCTAGGACACGACTCCATATCCTATCTAAACACAATGCAACTACAAGTCCAACTGTAACCTACCTCATACACTATATTCGACATAACTCCAACAAACTCCACCTTGGCAAATATACTCCACCACCCTGAATTCGTCAATGCGTCAAACTTCCATGTACATTGGACTTGAGCTTATCACGTGAGTACCGCTGCTACTCCAAAGACTTCATATGACTCCACCTGCAACTTGTAGTCCCTTCTTTTCTTGATCACAGCCAACACTCGAGCAAAATTAAGTTTGTTGTTACTCTAGTTTGTGCTCCTAACTTCCAGAGTATCAGTCCAACGCCATCACACACTGATCACTGACCTGCGTGAAAATGAACAACTCACATATTGGGTGTCACACATAAGAGTTACCTGAACTCAACATCACCGCTCCTTTCTTGACCGCCTGTCTGAAACTTGAAAAAATTTAACCATTTCTTGTAGTCATCCCGAGTCAAATTCGTAGTTGCCTCACCACATGTATGACCACCAGAGCCCTGGCCCATCTCCATGTCCCGTGCATACCGCATGCCTCGCCGCTATTACTGCGTCGAGCTTCCGCTGTCCTGGTCGAGTCTCAAGGGTCGCGAAACCACACCACTCAACCCCCACTGCAGAATACCACCGATCATCACCGACCGATGATGAGTTTCACGCTTCCATCGGACCATTGGGCTCCAGTCCAAATTATGTGTCGCTCGCTTTTTCCCCGCTGAATAGGCTTCGATTCTCTGGATCCTTACACCGTCGACTTACGCCGTAGCCCCTTAATCCAGCTCCACCTTCAACATGACTCCATGGTGGTTGTACGTGCCACCCCGCGCCCCGTCGACTTCAAGCTCCGTGTGTACACCGTCTTGAACCAACCCCGCGCCATAGTCTTGTCGAAGTCACACAAGCCCTCGGGCCTGCGACACGTGTTTCCACGCCCAGAAGTCGGTCACCATCAGCACCAGGCTCCTATTTCGTCGTCGTTGATCCCACCACCGTCTTCTGTATCAACCAACTCGCGTCGATCCGTCAGACTGTCTAGTCCGACCCAGCCGAACTTTTCCAGCTGCACGACACGCTCAAGGCTCTCAGATCATCTTCCGTGAATTCTAATTCATCACTTGATAAGTCCATCTTAGCTGACATGACTTCCCGCAACGCCTTCAAGCATTCCCATTGTGCCAACAAACTTTCACCCATGTTCGCCATAGTTCTTTGTACGGCTGACCCTGCGAAAAATTATCCGAGCTTTCCTCACGTGATGCCCAAGTACACAAGCAAAACCTGATGAGGTGCACCGCTGTGTACTAATAGCAAAATCCAACCACTTTTGGTCTTTCACGTGATATGCTCCTGGCACAATATCTGATGCTAACGTTGCTTTCCCAAGTCTGTGCTTTCCAATGTATACATAGCAATGGATTTCCTTCGCTCGATTTGATCTGCCTGTGCATCTCTTCTACGGCTGCCTGTACCAGCCTTTAAAGCGAGCATGCAAGACTCCATTCCTGAGACGACTTCCTTCCGGGACTCGGTCCCGTTTTGGTCTCCAAACAAATCTCATAAACACAGCTCCTGATTGCATTGTGACGTGCCGCACCACGCGCCTGTACACGCACATCATTGTCCCATGCCAAAGGCTGCTCCGCGTAGGGCCATGATGGCCCACCACAACATCGCTCACGCACCGGTTTCGCGAGCCTTGCTTGGCTTCCCACGTCACGCGCTGCACCGCGTCTGCGTCGCCCAAGCCTGCTTGCACCGCGTCTCCCGAGCCAGCTACTACGCCGCCAGTCGCCTGAACAGATCGAACGATCAATCCATCTCACTGGAACTTCCATATGTGCGCTTGGACCACGTGTTGCTTCCATCAATCCAACCGATCTATCCAATATTCTGTCACCTGATCTCGGCGACTGATCGATTCTTCGGTCATCCAATCCTCTAGATCAACGCACAGCGACTACACGTAACCTTGCTCATGATACCACTTGTTAGAATAAATCCGAGGCATACCGTTAATCATCCGAGGACCAAGCAATCACACGAGCACGACACCGAGATTTGTTAACGAGGTTCACCGATATCGCTACATCCCCGGGGCCGGACTATGGGCGCTCCTCCCCATGACACCGCTACAATACCGCACCCGGTCGCCCTGGACACCGGCACAGGCCGCCGGCTTCCCCTTCGTTCTGGTGCTATTATGTTGGCATAGGTTACATCGTGTGTCTACCCCCGCTATATATGAGAGGCCTAGGATACAAGTGTCCTATTAGGACACGACTCCATATCCTATCTAAACACAGCACAACTACAAGTCCAACTGTAACCTACCTCGTACACTATATTTGACACAACTCCAACAAAAAATAGAAACCATTCGAATATATAGTTAGCAGGATAGGATGAGATTATTTCCTCAATAGCCAGTTCGTTCCGAGTAGTCCAAAGTGTCGAAGCTAAGGCAGCAGAACGTTCTCCAAGCTAAACGTCATTCTTGACCGTGCTCAAATGACAATATTTGGCTGATGAGTCATGACTGACGTGTGTGTGGTAGCCTGGTATGGCTTGTGTTATTTCTGGGCTGTATATAGAGTCATGAGAGGCCACAGAGAGCTCGACATGGGCATCTCGAAGGATTTGAAGATGGTCAAAGTGGCAAAGTCCGGATTCGAGACTAGTCGACAGAGACGGCAATGTGAAACAGCTCTTTTCATGGACCTTGACTAGTACTAATGTTTTGACGATAGCAGGCCAACAAGTCTCATACTTGAACGCTGCTACAGGTGCGCCTAAAGAAAATCGTTACTACTCCCTGACAATTCAAACTGGAGTACAGTGGCAGCTTGAGAGGGTGACCGGGAAACCTCATGATCATGCACTCGTCGCAGCAGGGGATAACGCACTGCTTTGATATCATCAGAGCCGGTGGAGGGTGCGCGTACGCAGCCATGCTTTTTTCCGAGCAACTGGTAGAAGCTTTTCCTATTCATTAAGTGGGAGTAGAATTAACCGGTTACTAAGGTAACACAAGCTTGGTTAATTAAGGAAAACCCGAGCAAAACCCCGTACAGCATGGCCCACCGGAGCCCTGCCCAATGATGCCTCCACATCGGCAAGGAGCACTACAACCATCAAATCCATGCAGCTGGAAAGAGAGACTAGAACCAAAATGGAAACCTTCCGAATTCCGTACAAGACGAGAAGCTGTGTAATCATGTTTGTGATTGTTGTCCTGTTTTCCTTTCATATCTTTTTGTTTTCGTTCTTGGTTAAGGTGGATGACAATATGGAACATGGCATATTTACGTTTTCATCACAACAAATATTTTCATTCCATCCTTGAATATCCTTGGTTTTCACCCACCTTGATCATAGCCATCCAAAAAACCTATTCTAATTTATTGAAATATTAAACCCTAGCCTTGGCTTTACAGAGGAACCCTCATCTCCTTTGCTTGCAAGATTATACAAAGAAATCGCAGTAGCTCCCAAATGCATATAGAATCTATATTTGCAAAACATATTGCTATATCTAATGCGATATTTCCTAATCAAAAGTAGTTCCCCTTTCCTGCTCATTTGAGCTGAGAAATTCATGAAATGTGGAGATGTTTCTACTACCATACTTGACCTCTAGTAAAAATATTGGGTTAATTTGAACAGTGGACCATCCTCGTCCACTCACTCCACCATATTTTAGCTCCACATGTTTTTGGATGCTCCCCTTAAATTCTTGGCTTGTTATTGGTCACTAACCCCACCTACTTAATTCAAGAACTTATACCAACAAGAATTCAAGAGGTTGACACTTACTCCTTTGGTGAAAAGCCACTCCTTTCACAATTTGGCAATTATCCCGTTATGCCACATTGCAAAGCAACTATGCTATCTGTTGCTATGAAAAAGGCCACAAAATTCGGAGAGATTACTCTATCTATACCTTGATAAGATACCAAAATATTGGTACCATGGTACTTTTTTTATAAACCACCAATGCCACCTTTTGAGCAAAATACCAAAAATAAAGCAACCAATATTTTTGACCATCAAACTTTGTCACCTTTCTCACCTTCCTTGCCAACCTAGTCCTCTAGAAGATGGGATTGAATGGATCGGAATAGTAGAAATGTCAACACCACCTATCGAAAACCTCTACCATCAATTTGCATTTTAGTTGCTAGCGTTGAACTTGTGATTTGCTTTTGTATTCTAACCCTTCTACCATCCTAAGCATGTTCAGTGGCACACGCTTCCCAAAAAATGCGTCCATGGTCATTGCAAAAATAATTTTGCTAAATCACATCTAGACGAGAGTTACTTATGCCACATCTAACTGCCCAATCGCACGATGTAAAACACCAAGATTCGTGTCGCTCTCTTTCTCATGTGGCTTCGTTGTTGATCCCTGCACGGCCATGCTAGTGGGAGAACTGTTGGGCCGTGTTGGATATTTAGTTCCTGTATCGTGGGCTTTAGCTGAGTTGTGGGTTGTCTTTTCTATGTTTGTAGCGTGTGATTTATTTGCGGATCGGAAATGGAAAGAGGATCAATTGTGAAATACGAAGGGACTCACCCCTTCTACACAACCACTCACATTGTTTGCTTTTTTTTCTAGGGCAACTCTTTTTTTTGCGCCATGTGTGC
>NC_041382.1:753513472-753530343 GCF_002162155.2 Triticum dicoccoides
TCCTTTTTCTTATTTATTTATTCATTTGAAATTCATCAACCTTTGTTGTCTCTATGCAAGTCCATATATCTCAATACTCAACTAAGGCCTATCCATTTTTATCTCAATTTCAACAAAGTTAGTGGCAGCCTCAACATTTGAAAGCTGGATAGTGGCACTGCTATATTTTCTTTAAAAAAAAGTGGTTACATGTTCGAGCATGCCACTATACTGCATCGTGTATCAGATTTTGATATAAAAAAAGATGGAAGGCAACCCGAGATTGAAGTTGCTGGAAAAACCACCTCGTGTGGGGTTTGCTTGCTGCGGCATTAATTATGGCAATATCTGGTTAAGCCAAGTTATCCGAAACGGCTTATTAGCACTCCGGGATCTCCATGGACCCGCTTGAGCCAAGAACCTCCGTCGACACGTCAAAAAAAAACTCCGTCGAGGTATATATCCATACACATTTGGATTTTTCTTCTAACATTAATGTGGCAACGATATTTGTTTGAAGTGTGAATGCCGAAGTGTATTTAGAATTAGTGCATAGTAGCTTTTGACGAATGGGATGGCATGATACATAGTTACAAGAATTGATGACGATTAAAGTGTTTTGTAATAAAACTCTTCTGTCAATAAAATACAATGTGGTTGGACGTAGAGGGCCATGATAGGGGTAGCCGGGCAGGCGGCTCCTTACCTGAATGGTTTCTGCACCCTGTTATTCACAACTTTTCTTCTACAATAGCCTCACAAATATTGCAACCACCTAATCAAAACTTCAGTTCAGAGTGTAAATCATAAAGTATACAACTATGTACACCAGGGGTGAAGCCAATACACATGCTTAATTAGCTCACCTGTACCAAACTATTGGGTCAACCCAAATAAACATAATTCAAATAAGTAATTTAGTACTAGAGTATACAAGGTAATTCAGTTTAGATGAACCCAACTCTACTGGCTCCGCCCCTGATGTACAAGAAGTTCAATGCACACTATGTTATACACCAACTAACGGCCTTTGAGCATTGTGATACTCATTGCATTCGAGGAACTCGTGTTCTCAGTGGCTTGTTCACCTTCATAATTACCTAGAGCAAAGTATACAGGATGCTTTCACTAGTGCAGAACCGGGCAATTGCACCGGTTCGTAAGGCCCTTTAGTCCCGGTTCAGTAACCGGCACTAAAGTGTGGGCACTAAAGGCCCCCCCCTTTTAGTACCGGTTCAGCACGAACCGGTGCTAAAGGGCAACCACGTGGCACGAGACAGCTCCGGGGACGGGAGCCCTTTAGTACCGGTTGGTGACACCAACCGGTATTAAAAGGTTGGGGGTTTTGGGTTTATGATTTCTTTTTCATTTAATTTTGTGTTTTCCATTTAATTCTTTTTCGTTTGCTGGTATTTTACGATGCTACATATTGTACACATTATGTATAAATATTAATAGAATTTCTAGTAGAACCGATCATATATATATATATATATATATATATATATATATATATATATATATATATATATATATCATCGAATGTCTCGCAACCACCATTAATTCACACATATATACACACATGTATATATGTATACAATTAGGTAGCTATATACAATTTCTTCTAATTGGTGCCTTCTGAGCCCGTGGCATTAGCCTAATTGGTGCCTTCGGAGCACAATGATAATTGGAAGTGGTTCATGGAGGCGGTAGCGGGTAAAAGTATTCTCCTTTGTGATCTATGACCTGGTCGAGCAAAAATCCCGCTATTTCCTCTTGAATTGCTTCTATGCGGTCCTCTGCTAGGAGCTGCTCCCGCACCTCTTTGAACTGTTAAGAAGGAGGTCAATATGCATGTGTATTAGTTGTGTGACTAGATATCGATAATGGTGTAAAAATTGTGAATAGTATTCTGACAAATGTACCCACTCTTGTCTTTGAGATCTGATCCTTTCGGACGCCATCATGTGAATGTTCTCGTAAATGTAGTATGCACACAGATTATTCCCTAGCGCCTACTTCAGGGCCTTTACGAGAATGGAATTTGATCAGATAATAATTAATCAAGCATGATAATTAAAGAGATGGCAGCTAGCTAGTACTACTTAATTACTTACCTTGGGTCGATACCATTTCAGATTTCGTTTCCATTGGCCTGGAGTAACGCTGATGAACTTTGCCCAAGCCCTGCCCGCCGACAAAGAAAATGAATAAATGGATTATTAAATAGTTGTTATCAGGAAATGACGAACTAATTAAATAGGACGAGATATAGTTAATAATGATTGAAATTACCTGTTGACTATTCCCTTCACGATGGTGTAGTCACTTGCTTTTTTAAGTAGTGAGTCCAGTATTTCAACTGTTCCTTCATCAACTTTAATGATTAACAAGATCCAGTGAAATCTGCATGCACACACGTTTGCATGTCTTAATTAAGTGGGCATATGTAAGCAAAAACATGTAGCTAGCTAGTAGGCAAAAACAGAATTTGTAGTACAAGACAGTGTGACTCACACGAAGTTGTCAGGAAGTAGTATATCTTCATTGGTATTGAGGCACTTGAAGAACTCTAGCATGCTTTTCTCTACACTTTTTTCATAATATGGATCTAATTTCCATGTGTATTCATTAATAGTATTTGGGTCAATGAACCCAATGCCATAGCGTCCACCTTTTTTCATTTCATAAATCTTCATCCTGCATAATACCACAGAAAAGAATATAGTAAGGATAATTACAGGTAATGATTGATCAAAATGATCACTACAGCTAGCTTGAGACTTAAATTAATATGGATCTAATTTTCATAATATGGATCTAATTTCCATGTGTATTCTTGATTGTATAACTGAAATAGCTCTGAATACTCAACAGACACAACTTTCTCATGGTAGTAATGATCTTTCTTGACATTCACCATGAGGGACTCTCGATTGGAAATCTTGATAATGTCCATGTACCATTGATGCAATTCATACATTCTCGTTGGGAGCTTCTTGACCTCGTCTGGCTGGACCAAAGGTTGGCCCTGAACATATTTCTGTTTTATTTCCTCCTCTCTAATCAGAGGCATGGGCTCGATATCGAGGAGTTGTCCAACAGTGATCATGAGCCTTTTAGCCTGCTCAATATGCTCCTCGGTTATTACCACATCGCCCAGCCAGGGAATGTTAACGGTTTGCCCACAATAATATTGGGCGCGCGTACTCTCATGTGTTGTTGGCACAACAAGGGGGGAGATTGATTGCGCCGCCTGTTCTCCCAGTTGGGGAACGGTTTTACCGCTCCTTTTTCCAGCTGATTTGCTCGAGCTCGAGCTCGCCTCTTTCTGTAGACGTGCTCGATTTAACTTCCTGAGGTGGCGCTCATAGTCTGTGTCAACAGGCTTGGGAGATGGTGCTCTAGCCATACAAATGAAGTGGTCAATCTTTTCCTCAGGCACTTTATCCCTTGGCGGCGGTGGCGGTTTCGGTGCAAAATGGGCTTCCACCTCGGCCTTCGATATGGCTGCGTTTTCCTCCTTGGACTTGTCGTAAGGCCTCTGCGGAAGAGGTGCGAGGCTGCTTGGACCATAATGAAATCGCTTGCCTCTGACTGTACCTCCAGTACTACCTCGACTTGTACCGCTATACACCATAGCTGAGGCGGCTCTCTTCCGTGATTGCTGAGGCAGCGAAGACGACTGACGTGGCTGAGTTGGAGGAGGAGGAGTGGCTTGAAGTTGTGCCGGACTTGGAGGAGGAGTGGCCTGACACTTTGCCGGACTTGGAGGAGGAGGAGTGGCCTGAAGCTGTGCCGGACTTGGGGGAGGAGTGGCCTGACGCATTGGTGGACTTGGAGGAGCGGGAGTCTGCTGACTCGATGGCGGACTTCGACGAGGAGTCGGATGACGCGGTATCGGTGGCCTACGAAAGATGATGCAATCCTTTCTCCATAGGATGATACGATGGTTGGCCTCTCCCAGTGTGTGCTCCTCGTCACCTCTAGGAATTTCAAGCTCTAGCCCCGAATATTGGTCCACCACCTCATCAACCAAGACACGAGCATAGCCCACTGGAATCGGGTTGCAATGGAAGGTTGCCTCGGGGGGATTTGTAAAAGCAACGGCGTCCGTCACCTTCATGGATATGTTCTTCATTTTTGAAGTGTAGCTTGCAGTTAGTGTTCTCCATGGTGTCATCCACTTGGTAGCTATCCAGCAATGCGTCGCCCGGGGTGGAACCCACGCTGCTTCTCGGCATGGATGGGACGGTGCTATCCAATGATGGATCATCCGCTAGCTGCTGCAGCTGCTGCAGCTGCTGAGACCCCCTTTGCTGGCTAAGTGAGTCGATCTGCTCATGCTGCCGCTGGAATTTGACTGCCAAGTCCGCGTGCTCTGATTCTAGGCCTTGAAGGCGTTCATAATCCAGCTTCCTCTGCTCCTCCTCCATCTTCCTCTTCTTCTCCTCCGCAATCTTCTTTCTCACACGGGTTCTGTAGTCGGCGTTCCAGTCCGAAAACCCCTCATACCACAGAATAGCGCCCTTGCCTCGTGTTCTTCCCGGGTGTTCAGGATTTCCCAGGGCACGCGTAAGCTCGTCGTTCTCTCTGTTGGGCTCGAACACCCCCGATCGAGCCTCTTCTATTGCAACAAGTAGCTTATCTTCGGCTCCGTCCAGACATGCCTTCTTCAAAACTTTGCCTGTCTTCGGGTCCAACTCCCCCCCATGCGCATAGAACCAAGTCCTGCACCTGGGGGGCCATCTCAATGTTTCTGGAGTGACACCTGCATCCTCCATCTCTTTCTTAGACTTATCCCACTTAGGCATTCCTACCACATAGCCACCTGGCCCCAGCTTATGGAACTTATCCTTTTTTGCGGCATTGGCCTTGTTTATTCTCGACCGTTCCTTAGATAATTCCGATTCCTTGAATTTCACGAAATCGTCCCAATGAGCACTTTGCTTCTCTAGTGTTCCCTTGAATATTGGAGTCTTCTTTCCTCCCTTGATGTACTGGTCCCATACACGATTCTTGTGGTTGTTGAATGCAACCGCCATCTTCCTAAGAGCAGCGTCCTTGACTTTCTCCACATCTGCATCTGTGAAATGATCTGGTAGGGTGAAATATTTCGTGAGCGCTTCCCAAAGCAGAAGTTTTTGTCTGTCGTCGACAAAAGTAAGATCTGGACGTGGCTTTGCTGGCTCTCTCCATTCTTGAAGGGAGATCGGGAGTTGGTCCTTCACAAGAACTCCGCACTGACGAATGAACTTGTCCGCAATCTTCTTAGGCGCTAATGGTTCGCCATTAGGTTTGATCGCCTCGATATTGTACTTTACGCCCTCCTTCAACTTTTTGTTCGGGCCTCGTACTGTCCTGATGCCTGAAGATTTGCCTGATCCGGATGGCTGAAAGAAGAAAGATCGATTTGTTAATATATATCTTCAAGTCATTTAAAACTTGTGATGTTCACCAGATGCCTGCTTATATAAATATACCTCGCCGGTCTTTGTTGTTTCAAGATCAACATTTTCTTCGTCATGTTCATAGTTCATGACTTCATCAATTCGGTCGTCGCGATCGAATATCATATCACCCTCCCCGGTGTTGTTTAGATATTCGGAGCCATCATAATCTTCTTCATTCTGATCATCATCTGGCCCGCGAGGATTGCGTATGATATTGAACAGGGCCTCTTCTCCCTCTTTGCCGGTATTGTCCGCCATAGGTTTTATTTAACTAATCCAAAAGAAATATATTCAAATTACAATCCATGGATGCAATCAATTAATAAGGAAAAACTGAATCAATCATAGTACATAATAAGCATCATCGAATATAATCTCGAATACGTCGTCTCAAATAATAGATATAATCTCGAATACATCGTCTCAAATAATATATATAATCTCGAATAAATCACCTCGAATATTATATATCGAATACATCACTAGCTAGCTAGCTAGCTAATAAAGATCAAATACTAGAGAGTAATCTAGGCGGTGGACAACCAAAGTGAAGGAACCACCACTGGATCATAGCTCGGGTGATCTCCCCAAAGAACCTGCCAGGTATTGAAGAACCTGACGTCCATAGCAGCCATGTAGCGATGGACGTGCTCATCCTCCTCCCTGACACGGCGACGTACCACCTTCGGTGGGGCCGGCTCCCTCCGCACCGAAAGTGTCCCACGCGAACGCCACCAAAGGAGATGAGGGTCGACGACAGGACTCAGGGTCGGGTTCCTCACCAAGCGTCGTGCCCCTGAAGGTAGCACCTCCCAGTGCCAGCCCGGCGGAGCCTAGTCCCGGACATGGGTCCTCTGAAGCAGGACGTCGTCGCGAACGGGTCGACGGCGAGGATGCGGGCCGGGCATCGTCGACAACAAATACTATATGCAAATGTAACACTAATTATGCTATCATTGCATATGTCAAAATTCTATATGCTATTTCATACTAATTAAGCATCTAACACTAAAAACAGAAAAAACAACTTCTATACATCCATTAAAAACAGAAAAACAACATTATATAAAAAAATTCCATCCTAATTAAACACTAATTATATCCATCTAACATGCATTCATACATATATACTAGTGAAAAAATAATAATCTAAAAAATCTAAACTAATTAAACATACAAAATACGTATATACTAATTAACTTAAGGAAATGTGTGTGTGTGTGTGTGTTCATCATGTTTGTGTGTGTGTATGGGCTCGGGGAGGGGCGGCGCCCATGGTGGCCGCCGGGGGCGAGGGAGAGGGGTTAGAGGGGGAGAGCTCACAGCGGGGCGACGGCGACGGCGAGGCGACGGCCGGGGGCGGCGACGGGCCGGGGCATGACGGGGGCGGCGATGCGAGGACGGCGCGACGATGGAGACGAGGGCGGCGACGGGGACGGGGGCGGCAACAGGGATGAGGGTGGCGACGGGGATGTTGGCGGCGACGGCAACGGCACGGGACGGGGGCGGTGACGGCGTCGATCGATCGGGGCAGGTGGTGCTTCAATGGGGAAACAGAGGAAGAAACAGAAGGAGAATGAAATTTTTCAAAGTGATGTATATATAGAAGGCACCTTTAGTACCGGTTGGAGCCACCAACCGGTACTAAAGGCATGTTTTGGCCAGGCCAAGCAGCCGGAAGGGCAGGCCTTTAGTACCGGGTGGTGGCTCCAACCGGTACTAAAGACCCCCCCCCCTTTAGTACCGGTTGATGCCACGACCCGGTACTAAAGGGGGTGCGCTGCCAGGCGAGGGGCGCACAAGTTTAGTCCCACCTCGCTAGCCGAAGGGCGCTCGCACCTGCTTATAAGCCCCGCCGCTGCTGCTGTCTCGAGCTCCTCTCTAAAGCAGGCCTTCTGGGCCTACCTCTGCTACTCTGCCATGTGGGGCCTATTGGGCTTGCGGGCCTGCATCCTGGCCCAACAACAGGTTGGGTTTCTAGTCGTATGCAGGCCACTGTGGCCCGGTAGGTGGGCTTTTTTCATTTAGTTTTTTCTTTTCTGCTTTATTTATTTTGTTTTATTTATTTTTAGTTGTTTTTTGCTGTATTTAGAGTTTCTTTGTGGATATTTTTGATAGTTTTTAGAAACTTTCAGTTAGTGCCGGTAGTTTTTAAATTTGAATAGTTTAAATTTTGAATTATTTGAAATTTGTGTGAATCACTAATTTGTGAATAACTTAACTTTAAAAATACATTTTTCAGTGATTCTTTTTTATTATGTTTAATATTAGTGTGTTTTATCATTATATTCAATTTGGTAGTGCTTAGGTTATTTAAAAAATGAAATGCTTTTTTAGCTGAAAAAATCAGTAAAGGCATGAAAGAATTTGTTTGCACATAAAATTTCTTCGCGTTTTAAATGCCAAAACACATAACTACCCTAACTATTATAGAGATTCCCTCCTGGGTGTGAAACACAGAAGAAAGTGATGATAGTGAAGCCGATCACATCCCAGATCTTTGGGTGTGAAACTTTTTCTTCGTGTGTGTCCCTTTGCGCGTAACCATGGAAAATCTTCATCATTTAACGGGATGATCGGGTCAATATTCACTGTGAATGGAGCAATTTCATCAAACTTTTCATAATCTCCTGACATGTATGTCTTGTCATCCACTCCCACGATGTTTCTCTTCCCAGAAAGAACTATGTGCCGCTTTGGCTCATCGTACGATGCATTCACTTCCTTTTCTTTTCTTTTGCTCGGCTTGGTAGACATGTCCTTCACATAGAAAACATGTGCCACATCATTGGCTAGGACGAATGGTTCGTCTGCATACGCAAGATTGTTGAGATCCACTGTTGTCATTCCGTACTGCGGGTCTTCCGTTACCCCGCCTCGTGTCATATTGACCCATTTGCACAGAAACAAAGGGACCTTCAAACCACGTCGATAGTCAAGTTCCCATATGTCCTGTATATAACCATAATATGTTTCCTTGCCCGTCTTGGTTTCTGCATCAAAGCGGATACCACTATTTTGGTTGGTGTTCTTCTTATCTTGAGCGATCATGTAAAATGTATTACCATTTATCTCGTACCCTTTGAAAGTCATTATATTCGAAGATGGTAACTGGGACATCAAGTACAGGTCATCTTCAATAGAGGCGTCATGCATTGTACGTGTCTGCAACCAGCTGGCGAAACTCATGGTTTGTTCATGTGTAATCCAGTCATCAGACCACTCCGGGTGTTTGGAGCGTAGCAAATTCTTGTGTTCATCCATATACGGAGCCACCAAGGCAGAATTCTGTAGAACTGTGTAGTGTGCTTCTGTGAGAGAATGTCCGTCCATACATATTATTTGTTCCCCTCCTAGCGTGCCTTTTCCATCCAGTCTGCCCTTATGCTGTGATTCAGGAACACCAATCGGCTTAAGGTCAGAAATAAAGTCAATACAAAACTCAATGATCTCCTCATTTTCATGGCCCTTGAAGATGCTTCCTTCTGGCCTAGCACGGTTATGAACATATTTCTTTAAGACTCCCATGAACCTCTCAAAGGGGAACATATTGTGTAGAAATACAGGACCCAAAACGCTAATCTCTTCGCATAGGTGAACTAGGACGTGCGTCATGATGTTGAAGAAGGATGGTGGGAACACCAACTCGAAACTGACAAGACATTGCACCAAATCATTCTCTAACCTTGGTATGATTTCTGGATCGATTACCTTCTGAGAGATTACATTGAGGAATGCACATAGCTTCACAATGGCTAATCGAACGTTTTCCGGTAGAAGCCCCCTCAATGCAACCGGAAGCAGTTGCGTCATAATCACATGGCAGTCATGAGACTTTAGGTTCTGGAACTTTTTCTCTGCCATGTTTATTATTCCTTTTATATTCGAAGAGAAGCCAGCCGGTACCTTAATACTGAGCAGGCATTCAAAGAACATTTCCTTCCCTTCTTTAGTAAGAGCGTAGCTTGCATGACCCTGACGTATGCCGCCTTTTCCGTGCATACGTTGCTGGTCCTCCCGTGCCTCAGGTGTATCTTTTGTCTTCCCATACACACCCAAGAAGCCAAGCAGGGTCACACAAAGATTCTTCGTCACGTGCATCACATCGATTGCGGAGCGGACCTCTAGGTCTTTCCAATAGGGCAGGTCCCAAAATATAGATTTCTTCTTCCACATGGGTGCGTGTCCGTCAGCGTCATTCGGAACAGGTTGTCCACCAGGACCCTTTCCAAAGACCACCTTCAAATCCTTAACCATATCATGTACATCAGCACCAGTACGGTGGCGAGGCTTTGTCCGGTGATTCGCCTCACCTTTGAAATGCTTGTCTTTCTTTCTTACGGGATGCCTGCTCGGAAGAAATCGACGATGTCCCAGGTACACATTTTTCTTACAATTAGCCAAATATATACTGTCGGTATCATCCAAACAGTGCATGCATGCGCGGTATCCCTTGTTTGTCTGTCCTGAAAGGTTACTGAGAGCACGTCAATCATTGATGGTCATGAACAACAACGCCTTTAGGCCAAATTCTTCCCCCATGTGCTCATCCCACGCACATACACCTGTCCTATTCCACAGTTGTAAGAGTTCTTCAACTAATGGCCTTAGGTACACATCAATGTCGTTGCCGGGTTGCTTAGGGCCTTGGATGAGCACTGACATCATAATGAACTTCCGCTTCATGCACAACCAAGGAGGAAGGTTATACAAACATAGAGTCACAGGCCAGGTGCTATGGTTGCTGCTCTGCTCCCCAAAAGGATTAATGCCATCTGCGCTTAGACCAAACCATACGTTTCTTGCGTCATCTGCAAACTCCTTCCCGTACTTTCTTTTGATTTTTCTCCACTGCGACCCGTCAGCGGGTACTCTCAACTTTCCGTCTTTCTTACAGTCTTCTCTGTGCCATCGCATCGCCTTGGCATGCTCTTTGTTTTGAAACAAACGTTTCAACTGTGGTATTATAGGAGCATACCACATCACCTTGGCAGGAATCTTCTTCCTGGGGCGCTCGCCCTCGACATCACCAGGGTCATCGCGGCTGATCTTATAGCGCAATGCACCGCATACCGGGCAAGCATTCAAATCCTCGTACTCACCGTGGTAGAGGATGCAATCATTAGGGCATGCATGTATCTTCTGCGCCTCTAACCCTAGAGGGCAGACAGCCTTCTTTGCTTCGTATGTACTCTCGGGTAATTCGTTGTCCTTTGGAAGCATATTCTTTATCATTACCAGCAACTTTCCAAATCCCTTGTCAGATACACCATTCTCTGCCTTCCATTGTAGCAATTCCAGTGTGGTGCCCAGCTTTTTCTTGTCACCTACGCAATTCGGGTACAACAATTTTTTGTGATCCTCTAATATGCGCTGCAACTTCTTCTTCTCCAAATCACTTGCGCAGTTTCTCTTTGCATCGGCAATGGCCCGACCTAGATCATCAACGGGCTCATCTGATGCCTCTTCTTCAGCTTCTTCCCACATTGCCGGCTCAGCTTCTTCCCGCATAACCGGCTCAGCTTCTTCCCTCATTGTTGTATCATCGTATTCAGGGAACCCATGGCCAAGATAGTTGTCGTCGTCCTCTTCTTCTTCATTGTCTTCCATCATAACCCCTCTTCTCCTGCATCTACTACTATTACTCCACTCATCGACCGCTATCCAGCATGCATCTAGAGTATTAAGTTCATCAAAACAGAGTAACGCCTTAAGCAAGATGACATGATGTAGAGGGATAAATTCATGCAATATGATAAAAAAACCCATCTTGTTATCCTCGATGGCAACAATACAATACGTGCCTTGCTTCCCCTACTGTCACTTGGAAAGGACACCGCAAGATTGAATCCAAAGCTAAGCACTTCTCCCATTGCAAGAAAGATCAATCTAGTAGGCCAAACCAAACTGATATTTCGAAGAGACTTGCAAAGATAACCAATCATACATAAAAGAATTCAGAGAAGATTCAAATATTGTTCATAGATAAACTTGATCATAAACCCACAATTCATCGGTCTCAACAAACACACCGCAAAAAGAAGATTACATCGAATAGATCTCCACAAAAGAGGGGGAGAACATTGTATTGAGATCCAAAAAGAGAGAAGAAGTCATCTAGCTAATAACTATGGACCCGCAGGTCTGAGGTAAACTACTCACACTTCATCGGAGAGGCTATGGTGTTGATGTAGAAGCCCTCCGTGATGGATGCCCCCTCCGGCGGAGCTCCGGAACAGGCCCCAAGGTTGCGGCAGTGGAATTAGGGTTTCGACTCCGTATCTGATCGTTTAGGGGTACATAGGTATATATAGGAGGAAGGAGTACGTCGATGGGGCAACAGGGGGCCCACGAGGGTGGAGGGCGCGCCTGGGGGGGTAGGCGTGCCCCCTACCTCGTGGCTTTCTCTGTTTCTTGACGTAGGGTCCAAGTCTCCTGGATCATGTTCGGTGAGAAAATCACGTTCCCAAAGGTTTCATTCCATTTGGACTCCGTTTGATATTCCTTTTCTTCGAAACTCTAAAATAGGCAAAAAAACAGCAATTCTGGGATGGGTCTCTGGTTAATAGGTTAGTCCCAAAAATAATATAAAAGTGGATAATAAAGCCCAATAATGTCCAAAACAGTAGATAATATAGCATGGAGCAATCAAAAATTATAGATACGTTGGAGACGTATCAGACATCTCAGCGATGGCCATGCCGCAACGACTACGAGGGCGGCGAGGTGGGCGGTCATGGCGTCAATGACGAAGATGATGATTTGCGGCGACGGTGAGATTTTCTAGTTCCTGTTACTAGCGGTGCATCTTCCTGGTTCTTGTATAGAGGCGATTTACAGACTGGCGCAATTGCGTGCATGGTTATTTCTCTCCTAGTGGCATGACCCCATGCTGCTTACTATATCTAAGGGGCGCATGGTCGGTGGGCTTTAGCCTCTGTATTTGAGGTTCGGTGGCATGCTCCAGTGATTAGACATCTCCCACTTAGTGCAAAGGTTTCGAGTGTTCGACATGGCCCAAGATGGCGTATGATTGGCCAAAATTTGGCTATATGGGCAATACGGACTCCCAGCGACTTGGGATTGGTGGAGATGGCAGGTGTCCCTATGCGCTGCTTGGCCAGATGTATTACGGGGGCTCTAGATTGGTGGCAAGGCCCACCAGGACTGTGTCTACATGGTTGTGTGATGATGGATCGGCATGTGGTCACAGTACAAGGTGACGTTGGTTAGGTGGTGCTTTGTGAGTGCACGAACTCGACTTCTAGGGTGAAAACTCTAGGCCCGACCTTCATTGGTTGAACCTGACAATGATGTCGTTCACACATTGTTCCCTTGTTGAGAGCATTGCATGGAGTTTACTTAGACTTCTCTCCATGGTGAAAACCCTGATCTGTCCACGGTGGTTGGATCTAGCATGGTGCTGCTCGTGGTCTTTCGTCTTTCCCTTCCTCGAGATGTCGTTGGTGGATCACCTATCATCTCACCTAGGCTGCCATCATTGATGCTTGTTGCTGTTGTTTGTTGTTTTGTTGGTTGCTTTATTTTTTTTCTTCCGTAATAATTTGTTTGTGTACATCTTAAATGTTTTGAGTAGGTCGTGAGTCATGTCAGTGTAGAGATGGGTGTAATTGATATCTTCTCGATATTAATATACCGCATTTATTGGGAAAAATGAAAATTCTTTATGGACACAATCTTCTGACACAAAAGCTGGCAATGGAATTTGAAACTTATATACTCAGTCCGTTCCAAATAATCCATATCTTAGGATTTTATTCATTCATTGTTTCTATGTTGGATCAAATCTGTAGCAAAGATCTAAAATTCCAAACATATAATGTTAAAATATATTTCATAATAAATTTGGTTTTATAGATTTAATGTTTCTAAAGACTCGGCAAACTTATTGAAGTTTGACTTATGATGATCTAGAACCTCAACTATTTTGAAACTGAGAAAATACCGAATACGTGCAGTGGCCAAGCGCACGCGGCTTGGATGTCCCGGATGATCGACAGAAAGGACGCAACCACAAATAAGCCTTGACGGTGATCGAATCTCTACACAGCTACAGGTCATGTCACGCTTCTAGTCCTTTATTTTAACACAGTAATACTGACGAAGACGCTCATACATACGCACATACATTCATTTAGTTCATGTCCTTTTGGAGTTTAGTAGAAAGTAATGGTGGCTGACAGTTTGTTTCCAAATCGTTTTAGGCTGGTCATAGTGGGAGTAACATAAATAGTAACATAGATGCCACATAAGCATAAGTGATGATGTGTCAAGTAGTTAATAAAGAGAGAGACAAATAGAGTAACATAATATGTTACCATCACCTAGCGGTTCCCAATGCTAAATGAGTCTATGAACTAATAAATGAAGTGATGCATGACACTACATATATGTTACTACCCACTATAGAGGTAGTAACATAGCCTAGTAACATATACATGTTACTAGTCTAAGTTACTCCCCACTATGACCAGCCTTACTAACTAGTTGTACTACTCCCTTCATCCGGATTTATTTGGCCACTACCTCACATTTTGTGTCAAAATTTGACCATACATTTACGTATTATAAAATATTTGCTATATGTACAAAAAAAGGGAATCATTGAAAACTTCATTCCAACACAAATCCAACAGTATATTGGTACATGCCATTTATATTTTGCAAATCAAATTTGTGGTCACAATTTAAACCGAAAATACAAAGAGGCCTAATAAACCCAAACAGCAGTAGTGCTACTCAGTGAACAAACCAAACAGAGGTATCACGTCGGCTTAGTTAACTGCAGTGATCGTGTCGATCGCCAGTTCGCTATATGTGTGGATCCAAAGGATGCCTGCCGGTGGAGGATTATTTTCCTTCAATTTGTCCAGCTGCCTTGATTGGTTAGCAACTAAACGGCCATGAAAGGTTGGCAGCTACTCCGAGTGACATGCGTGAAATCCATGGCTGCAATAGACGGTCTGCGTCGATGGTATGTGTCCTTTGCGCGTCTCCGGGTGATGGATCCAGAAGTTTTTTAACCGCTAGCTACGTACCGCTAAGAAAATGACCTAACATCCTCACTAACGCACCCGTAGCGATCAGAGGGTTCTAATCGAGTTCATTCTGTGCAACTCTTTCGCATGGTTGCGTCGAATGCTATTCCAAGCATGGTGTCGATGTTTTTGTCATAGCTTAGGTGTCGTGTAGCGAAGGCGTGACACGGGATGCAAGCGAGGTGGGTTAGCAAACACTACCATAGTAGTATAAATATAGTGTTAATAGTAGGTATATGATTAGGAAATTGTAAATTACTCCCTCCGTCTCCAAATACAAGATCATTTTTGACACTATTGTAGTATCCAAAATAATCTTATATTTTGGATCGGAGGTAGTAATTGATTGGTTTCCCGGGACGAAGAAGGCTGCCGCTTGCATCCATAGGCATGACGGACGATAGTGGTTACCATTCTATTTTAGCGCTAGGGCAGAAACACATATTATTATTTTTTTTCTTTTTCTTGAATATACGGCTCTAGATTTATATCGAAGACTTCACATTTCAAAAACTAATGAAACTACAATCCAATTCTTAGTGAGCCAAACAAACTTAATATCCAGAACGAGTCGAGGCGCGCCGCTGTTGCCGCTCCATCCCAGAGCCGGTCTAACATTGTATGTTGTGGCCGGGAAAGTCTTCATACACTAGTGCAGAATCGGACAATAGTACCGGTTTGTAAGGCCCTTTAGAAGTGTGGGCACTAAAGGTCCCCCATCCCCTTTAGTACCGGTTCAGCACGAACCGGTGTTAAAAGGCAACCACGTGGCACGAGCTAGCTCCGGGGGCAGGGAGCCCTTTAGTACCGGTTGGTGACACCAACCGGTATTAAAAGGTTGGGGGGTTTTAGGTTTATGATTTATTTTTCATTTAATTTTGTGTTTTCCATTTAATTCTTTTTCGTTTGCTGGTATTTTACGATGCTACATATTGTACACGTTATGCATATATATAAATAGAATTTCTAGTAGAACCGATCATATATATATATATATATATCATCGAATGTCTCACAACCACCATTAATTCACACATATACACACACATGTATGTATGTATACAATTAGGTAGCTATATACAATTCCTCCTAATTGGTGCCTTCGGAGCACGATGACAATTGGAAGTGGTTCATGGAGGCGGTAGCGGGTAATAGTATTCTCCTTTGGGATCTATGACCTGGTCGAGCAAAAATCCCGTTATTTCCTCTTGAGTTGCTTCTATGCGGTCCTCTGGTAGGAGCTGCTCTCGCATCTCTTTGAACTGTTAAGAAGGAAATCAATATGCATATGTATTAGTTGTGTGACTAGATATCGATAATGGTGTAAAAATTGTTTATAGTGTTCTGACAAACGTACTCACTCCTGTCTTTGAGATCTGCTCCTTTCAGACGCCATCATACGAATGTTCTCGCAAACATAGTATGCACACAGATTATTCCCCGGCGCCTGCTTTAGGGCCTTTACGAGAATGGAATTTGATCAGATAATAATTAATCAAGCATGATAATTAAAGAGATGGCAGCTAGCTAGCTATAGTACTACTTAATCACTTACCTTGGATCGAATACTAGAGAGTAATTTAGGCGGTGGACAACCAAAGTGAAGGAACCATCACTGGATCATAGCTCGGTGATCTCCCCAAAGAACCTGCCAGGTATTGAAGAACCTGACGTCCATAGCAGCCATGTAGCGATGGACTTGCTCGTCCTTCTCCCTGACACGGCGACGTACCACCTCCGGCGGGGCCGGCTCCCTCCACACCGAAAGTGGCCCACGCGAACGCCACCAAAGAAGATGAGGGTCGACGACGGGACCCGGGGCCGAGTTCCTCACCAAGCGTCGCGCCCCTGAAGGTAGCACCTCCCAGTGCCAGCCCGGCGGAGCCCAGTCCCGGACATGGGTCCTCTGAAGCAGGACGTCGTCGCGAACGGGTCGACGGAGAGGATGCGGGCTGGGCCTCATCGACAACAAATACTATATGCAAATGTAACACTAATTATACTATCGTTGCATATGTCAAAATTATATATGCTATTTCATACTAATTAAGCATCTAACACTAAAAACAGAAAAAACAACTTCTATACATCCATTAAAAAAAGAAAAACAATATTATATAAAAAAATTCCATACTAATTAAACACTAATTATATCCATCTAACATGCATTCATACATATATACTAGTGAAAAAATAATAATCTAAAAAAACTAAACTAATTAAACATACAAAATACGTATATACTAATTAACTTAAGGAAATGTGTGTGTGTGTGTGTGTGTGTGTTCATCATGCTTGTGTGTGTGTATGGGCTCGGGGAGGGGCGGCGCCCATGGTGGCCGCCAGGGGCGAGGGAGAGGGGTTAGAGGGGGAGAGCTCA
>NC_041382.1:753530967-753558664 GCF_002162155.2 Triticum dicoccoides
GGGACGGGGGCGGCGACGGCAACGGCGCGCGACGGGGACGGGGGCGGCAACAGCGGCGATCGATCGGGGCGGGCGGTGCTTCAATGGGGAAACAGAGGCAGAATGAAATTTTTCGAAGTGATGTATATATAGAAGGCGGCTCCAACCGGTACTAAAGGCCTATTTTGGCTAGGCCAAGCGGCGGGAAGGGCAGGCCTTTAGTACCGGGTGGTGGCTCCAGCCGGTACTAAAGACCCCCCCCCCTTTAGTACCGGTTGATGCCTTGACCCGGTCCTAAAGGGGGTGCGCTGCCAGGCGACGGGCGCAGAAGTTTAGTCTCACCTCGCTAGCCGAAGGGCGCTCGCACCTGCTTATAAGCCCCGCCACCGCTGCTGTCTCGAGCTCCTCTCTAAAGCAGGTCTTCTGGGCCTACCTCTACTACTCTGCCCTGTGGGGCCTATTGGGCTTGCGGGCCTGCATCCTGGCCCAACAACAGGTTGGGTTTCTAGTCGTATGCAGGCCGCTGTGGCCCGGTAGGTGGGCTTTTTTTCATGAAATCCGAGATAGGATCCGAGATAGGCGATGGCCCGGATTCTGACAAATGGCTGGAAGCCATGAAATCCGAGATAGGATCCATGTATGAAAACGAAGTATGGACTTTGACTGACTTGCCCGATGATCGGCGAGCCATAGAAAATAAATGGATCTTTAAGAAGAAGACAGACGCGGATGGTAACGTAACCATCTATAAAGCTCGGCTTGTCGCTAAGGGTTATCGACAAGTTCAAGGGGTTGACTACGATGAGACTTTCTCACCCGTAGCGAAGCTGAAGTCCGTCCGAATCATGTTAGCAATTGCCGCATTCTATGACTATGAGATATGGCAAATGGACGTCAAAACGGCATTCCTTAATGGTTTCCTTAAGGAAGAATTGTATATGAGGTTGAGAATTTCAAGGAATTTCAGAGTGAGGTTGAGAATCAACGTGACAGGAAACTCAAGTTCTTGCGATCAGATCGTGGGGGAGAATACTTGAGTCACGAATTTGGCACACACTTAAGAAAATGTGGAATAGTTTCACAACTCACGCCGCCTGGAACACCTCAGCGTAATGGTGTGTCCGAACATCGTAATCGCACTCTATTGGATATGGTGCGATCTATGATGTCTCTTACCGATTTACCGCTGTCATTTTGGGGCTATACTTTAGAGACTGCCGCATTCACTTTAAATAGGGCTCTGTTGAAATCCGTTGAGATGACACCGTATGAATTATGGTTTGGGAAGAAACCTAAGCTGTCGTTTCTAAAAGTTTGGGGATGCGATGCTTATGTCAAGAAACTTCAACCTGAAAAGCTCGAACCCAAATCAGAAAAATGCGTCTTCATAGGATACCCTAAAGAAACTATTGGGTATACCTTCTACCTCAGATCCGAAGGCAAGATCTTTGTTGCCAAGAATGGGTCCTTTCTAGAGAGAAGAGTTTCTCTCAAAAGAAATAAGTGGGAGGAAAGTAGAACTTGATGAAGTATTACCTCTTGAACCAGTTAGTAGCTCAGCTCAAGAAAATATTCTTGAGCTGCCTGCACCGACTAGAGAGGAAGTTAATGATGATGATCATGAAACTTCAGATCAGGTTGCTACTGAACTTCGTAGGTCCACAAGGACACGTTCCGCACCAGAGTGGTACGGCAACCTTGTGTTGGAAATCATGTTGTTAGACAACGGTGAACCTTCGAACTATGAAGAAGCGATGGCGGGCTCGGATTCCGACAAATGGCTGGAAGCCATGAAATCCGAGATAGGATCCATGTATGAAAACGAAGTATGGACTTTGACTGACTTGCCCGATGATCGGCGAGCCATAGAAAATAAATAGATCTTTAAGAAGAAGACAGACACGGATGGTAACATAACCATCTATAAAGCTCGGCTTGTCGCTAAGGGTTATCGACAAGTTCAAGGGGTTGACTACGATGAGACTTTCTCACCCGTAGAGAAGCTGAAGTCCGTCCGAATCATGTTAGCAATTGCCGCATTCTATGACTATGAGATATGGCAAATGGACGTCAAAACGGCATTCCTTAATGGTTTCCTTAAGGAAGAATTGCATATGATGCAGCCGGAAGGTTTTTTCGATCCTAAGAATGCTGACAAGGTGTGCAAGCTCCAATGCTCGATTTATGGGCTGGTGCAAGCATCTCGGAGTTGGAACATTCGTTTTGATGAGATGATCAAAGCGTTTGGGTTTACGCAGACTTATGGAGAAGTCTGCATTTACAAGAAAGTGAGTGGGAGCTCTGTAGCATTTCTCATATTGTATGTGGATGACATACTGTTTATGGGAAATGATATAGAATTCTTGGAAAGCATAAAGGCCTACTTAAACAAGTGTTTTTTAATGAAGGACCTTGGAGAAGCTGCTTATATATTAGGCATCAAGATCTATAGAGATAGATCGAGACGCCTCATTGGTCTTTCACAAAGTACCTACCTTGACAAGATATTGAAGAAGTTCAAAATGGATCAGTCAAAGAAGGGATTCTTGCCAGTATTGCAAGGTATGAGACTGAGCACGGCTCAATGCCCGACCACGGCAAAAGATAGAGAAAATATGAGTGTCGTCCCCTATGCCTCGGCCATAGGGTCTATCATGTATGCTATGCTGTGTACCAGACCTGATGTAAACCTTGCCGTAAGTTTGGTAGGAAGGTACCAAAGTAATCCCGGCATGGAACACTGGACAGCGGTCAAGAATATCCTGAAATACCTGAAAAGGACTAAGGATATGTTTCTCGTTTATGGAGGTGACGAAGAGCTCGTCGTAAAGGGTTACGTCGATGCTAGCTTCGACACAGATCTGGATGACTCTAAGTCACAAACCGGATACGTGTATATTTTGAATGGTGGGGCAGTAAGCTGGTGCAGTTGCAAGCAAAGCGTTGTGGCAGGATCTACATGTGAAGCGGAGTACATGGCAGCCTCGGAGGCAGCACAAGAAGCAGTCTGGGTGAAGGAGTTCATTACCGACCTAGGAGTCATACCCAATGCGTCGGGCCCGATGACTCTCCTCTGTGACAACACTGGAGCTATTGCCCTTGCCAAGGAGCCCAGGTTTCATAGGAAGACCAGGCATATCAAGCGTCGCTTCAACTCCATTCGAGAAAGTGTTCAAAATGGAGACATAGAGATTTGTAAAGTACATACGGACCTGAATGTGGTAGATCCGTTGACTAAACCTCTCCCTAGAGCAAAACATGATCAACACCAGAACTGCATGGGTGTTCGATTCATCACAATGTAACTAGACTATTGACTCTAGTGCAAGTGGGAGACTGTTGGAAATATGCCCTAGAGGCAATAATAAAATGGTTATTATTATATTTCTTTGTCCATGATAATTGTCTATTGTTCATGCTATAATTGTGTTACCCGGAAATCGTAATACATGTGTGAATACATAGACCACAACACGGCCCTAGTGAGCCTCTAGTTGACTAGCTCATTGATCAAAAGATAGTCATGGTTTCCTGACTATGGACATTGGATGTCATCGATAACGGGATCACATCATTAGGAGAATGATGTGATGGACAAGACCCAATCCTAAGCATAGCTCAAAGATCGTGTATTTCGTTTGTTGTAGCTTTTCCGAATGTCAAGTATCATTTCCTTAGACCATGAGATTGTGCAACTCCCGGATACTGTAGGAGTGCCTTGGGTGTGCCAAACGTCACAATGTAACTGGGTGACTATAAAGGTACACTACAGGTATCTCCGAAAGTGTATGTTGGGTTGGCACGAATAGAGAGTGGGATTTGTCACTCCGTATGACGAAGAGGTATCTCTGGGCCCACTCGGTAATGCATCATCATAATGAGCTCAATGTGACCAAGTGGTTGATCACGGGATCATGCATTACGGCACGAGTAAAGTGACTTGCCGGTAACGAGATTGAACGAGGTATTGGGATACCGACGATCGAGTCTCGGGCAAGTAATGTACCGATTGACAAAGGGAATTGTATACGGATTGATTGAATCCTCGACATCGTGGTTCATCTGATGAGATCATCGTGGAGCATGTGGGAGCCAACATGGGTATCCAGATCCTGCTGTTGGTTATTGACCGGAGAGGCGCCTCGGTCATGTCTGCATGTCTCCCGAACCCGTAGGGTCTACACACTTAAGGTTCGGTGACGCTATGGTTGTAGAGATATTAGTATGCAGTAACCCGAAAGTTGTTCGGAGTCCCGGATGAGATCTCGGACGTCACGAGGAGTTCCGAAATGGTCCGGAGGTAAAGATTTATATATAGGAAGTCCAGTTTCGGCCATCGGGAAGGTTTCGGGGGTCGCCGGTATTGTACAGGGACCACCGGAAGGGTCCCGGGGGTCCACCGGGTGGGGCCACCTATCCCGGAGGGCCCCATGGGCTGAATTGGGAGGGAAACCAGCCCCTAGTGGGCTGGTGCGCCCCCCCTGGGCCTCCCCTGCGCCTAGGGTTGGGAAACCCTAGGGGTGGGGGCGCCCCCACTTGGCTTGGGGGGGAAGCCTCCCCTTGGCTGCCGCCCCCTTGGAGATCCATCTCCTAGGGCCGGTGCCCCCCAAGGCCCCTATATAAAGAGGGGGGAGGGAGTGCAGCCACACCCCTTGCTCTAGGCGCCTCCCTCTCCCTCCGTAACACCTCTCCTCCCCGCTTGCGCTTGGCAAAGCCCTGCCGGGATCCTGCTGCATCCACCACCACGCCGTCGTGCTGCTGGATCTTCATCAACCTCTCCTTCCCCCTTGCTGGATCAAGAAGGAGGAGATGTCTTCCCAACCGTATGTGTGTTGAACGCGGAGGTGCCGTCCGTTCGGCACTAGGTCATCGGTGATTTGGATCACGTCGAGTACGACTCCATCAACCCCGTTCTCTTGAACGCTTCCGCACGTGATCTACAAAGGTATGTAGATGCACTCCTCTCTCCCTCGTTGCTAGATGACTGCATAGATTGATCTTGGTTATGCGTAGAAAATTTTAAAATTCTGCTACGTTCCCCAACAGTGGAATCATGAGATAGGTCTATGCGTAGTTTCTATGCTCGAGTAGAACACAAAGTAGTTGTGGGCGTCGATATTGTCAATTATCTTGCCGTTACTAGTCTTATCTTGATTCGGCGGTATTGTGGGATGAAGCGGCCCGGACCGACCTTACACGTACACTTACGTGAGACTGGTTCCACCGACTAACATGCACTAGTTGCATATGGTGGCTGGCGGGTGTTTGTCTCTCCCACTTTAGTCGGATCGGATTCCATGAACAGGGTCCTTATGAAGGGTAAATAGAAATTGGCAATTCACGTTGTGGTTTTGGCATAGGTAAGAAACGTTCTTGCTAGAATCCTATAGCAGCCACGTAAAAACTTGCAACAACAATTAGAGGACGTCTAACTTGTTTTTGCAGCAAGTGTTTTGTGATGTGATATGGCCAAAGGATGTGATGAATGATATATGTGATGTATGAGATGATCATGTTCTTGTAATAGGAATCACGACTTGCATGTCGATGAGTATGACAACCGGCAGGAGCCATAGGAGTTGTCTTAATTTATTTGTGACCTGCGTGTCAACATATAACGTCATGTAATTCCTTTACTTTATTGCTAAACTGTTAGCCATATTAGTAGAAGTAATAGATGACAAGACAACTTCAAGAAGACACGATGATGGAGATCATGATGACGGAGATCATGGTGTCATGCCGGTGACAACGATGATCATGGAGCCCCGAAGATGGAGATCAAAAGGAGCAAATGATATTGGCCATATCATGTCACTATTTGATTGCATGTGATGTTTATCATGTTTTACATCTTATTTGCTTAGAACGACGGTAGCTTAAATAAGATGATCCCTCGTAATAATTTCAGAAAAGTGTTCCCCCTAACTGTGCACCGTTGCGAAGGTTGGTTGTTTTGAAGCACCACGTGATGATCGGGTGTGATAGATTCTAACGTTCGAATACAACGGGTGTAAGCCAGATTTACACACGCAATACACATAGGTTGACTTGACGAGCCTAGCATGTATAGACATGGCCTCGGAACACGGAAGACCGAAAGGTCGATCATGAGTCGTATAGAAGATACGATCAACATGTAGATGTTCACCGATGTTGGCTAGTCCGTCTCACGTGATGATCGGACATGGCCTAGTTAACTCGGATCATGTTTCACTTAGATGACTGGAGGGATGTCTATCTGAGTGGGAGTTCATTGAGTAATTTGATTAGATGAACTTAATTATCCTGAACTTAGTCTAAAATCTTTACAATATGTCTTATAGATCAAATGGCCCACGTTGTCCTCAACTTCAACGCGTTCCTAGAGAAAACCAAGCTGAAAGATGATGGCAGCAACTATACGGACTGGGTCCGGAACCTGAGGATCATCCTCATAGCTGCCAAGAAAGATTATGTCCTAGAAGCACCGCTAGGTAACGCACCTGTCCCAGAGAACCAAGATGTTATGAACACTTGGCAGTCACGTGCTGATGATTACTCCCTCATTCAGTGCGGCATGCTTTACAGCTTAGAACCGGGGCTCCAAAAGCGTTTTGAGAGACACGGAGCATATGAGATGTTCGAAGAGCTGAAAATGGTTTTCCAAGCTCATGCCCGGGTTGAGAGATATGAAGTCTCCGACAAGTTCTTCAGTTGTAAGATGGAGGAAAATAGTTCTGTCAGTGAGCACATACTCAAAATGTCTGGGTTGCATAACCGCTTGACTCAGCTGGGAGTTAATCTCTCGGATGACGCGGTCATTGACAGAATCCTTCAGTCGCTTCCACCGAGCTACAACAGCTTTGTGATGAACTTCAATATGCAGGGGATGGAAAAGACCATTCCTGAGGTATATTCAATGCTGAAATCAGCAGAGGTGGAAATCAAAAAGGAACATCAAGTGTTGATGGTGAATAAAACCACTAAGTCTAACAAAGGCAAGGGTAAGAAGAACTTCAAGAAGGGCGGCAAGGGGGTTGCCGCGCCCGGTAAGAAAGCTGCCGGGAAGAAGCCAAAGAATGGACCCAAGCCCAAGACTGAGTGTTTTTATTGCAAGGGAAGTGGTCACTGGAAGCGGAACGTCCCCCAAATACTTAGCGGACAAGAAGGCCGGCAACACTAAAGGTATATGTGATATACATGTACTTGATGTGTACCTTATCAGTACTCGTAGTAGCTCCTGTGTATTTGATACCGGTGCGGTTGCTCACATTTGTAACTCAAAGCAGGAGCTGCGGAATAAGCGGAGACTGGCAAAGGACGAGGTGACGATGAGCGTCAGGAATGGTTCCAAGGTCGATGTGATCGCTGTCGGCACGCTACCTCTATATTTACCTACGGGATTAGTTTTAAACCTCAATAATTGTTATTTAGTGCCAGCTTTGAGCATGAACATTGTATCAGTATCTCGTTTAATACGAGATGGCTACTCATTTAAATCCGAGAATAATGGTTGTTCTATTTATATGAGAGATATGTTTTATGGTCATGCTCCGATGGTGAATGGTTTATTCTTAATGAATCTCGAGCGTAATGCTACACATATTCATAGTGTGAATACCAAAAGATGTAAGGTTGATAATG
Organism: Triticum dicoccoides; assembly: GCF_002162155.2. Lineage (NCBI taxonomy): Eukaryota > Viridiplantae > Streptophyta > Magnoliopsida > Poales > Poaceae > Triticum > Triticum dicoccoides. Next base: position 753,538,573 of record NC_041382.1, read on the forward strand.
ATAGCCCCACATACTTGTGGCACTGTCGCCTTGGTCACATAGGTGTCAAACGCATGAAGAAGCTCCATGCAGATGGGCTTTTGGAGTCTCTTGATTATGAAGCATTTGACACATGCGAACCATGCCTCATGGGTAAAATGACCAAGACTCTGTTCTCAGGAACAATAGAGCGAGCAACCAGCTTATTGGAAATCATACATACTGATGTGTGCGGTCCAATGAGTGTTGAGGCTCGTGATGGCTATCGTTATGTTCTCACCCTCACTGATGACTTGAGTAGATATGGGTATGTCTACTTAATGAAACACAAGTCTGAGACCTTTGAAAAGTTCAAGGAATTTCAGAGTGAGGTTGAGAATCAACGTGACAGGAAAATCAAGTTCTTGCGATCAGATCGTGGGGGAGAATACTTGAGTCACGAATTTGGCACACACTTAAGAAAATGTGGAATAGTTTCACAACTCACGCCGCCCGGAACACCTCAGCGTAATGGTGTTTCCGAACGTCGTAATCGCACTCTATTGGATATGGTGCGATCTATGATGTCTCTTACCGATTTACCGCTGTCATTTTGGGGCTATGCTTTAGAGACTGCCGCATTCACTTTAAATAGGGCTCCGTCGAAATCCGTTGAGACGACACCGTATGAATTATGGTTTGGGAAGAAACCTAAGCTGTCATTTCTAAAAGTTTGGGGATGCGATGCTTATGTCAAGAAACTTCAACCTGAAAAGCTCGAACCCAAATCGGAAAAATGCGTCTTCATAGGATACCCTAAAGAAACTATTGGGTATACCTTATACCTCAGATCTGAAGGCAAGATCTTTGTTGCCAAGAATGGGTCCTTTCTAGAGAAAGAGTTTCTCTCAAAAGAAATAAGTGGGAGGAAAGTAGAACTTTATGAAGTATTACCTCTTGAACCGGTAAGTAGCGCGGCTCAAGAAAATGTTCCTGAGGTGCCTGCACCGACTAGAGATGAAGTTAATGATGATGATCATGAAACTTCAGATCAGGTTGCTACTGAACTTCGTAGGTCCACAAGGACACGTTCTGCACCCGAGTGGTACGGCAACCCTGTCTTGGAAATCATGTTGTTAGACAACGGTGAACCTTCGAACTATGAAGAAGCGATGGAGGGCCCGGATTCAGACAAATGGCTGGAAGCTATGAAATCCGAGATAGGATCCATGTATGAAAATGAAGTATGGACTTTGACTGACTTGCCCGATAATCGGCGAGCTATAGAAAATAAATGGATCTTTAAGAAGAAGACATACACGGATGGTAACGTAACCATCTATAAAGCTCGGTTTGTCGCTAAGGGTTATCGACATGTTCAAGGGGTTGACTACGATGAGACTTTCTCACCCGTAGCGAAGCTGAAGTCCGTCCGAATCATGTTAGCAATTTCCGCATTCTATGACTATGAGATATGGCAAATGGAAGTCAAAACGGCATTCCTTAATGGTTTCCTTAAGGAAGAATTGCATATGATGCAGCCGGAAGGTTTTGTCGATCCTAAGAATGGTGACAAGGTGTGCAAGCTCCAATGCTCGATTTATGGGTTGGTGCAAGCATCTTGGAGTTGGAACATTCGTTTTGATGAGATGATCAAAGCGTTTGGGTTTACGCAGACTTATGGAGAAGCCTGCATTTACAAGAAAGTGAGTGGGAGCTCTGTAGCATTTCTCATATTGTATGTGGATGACATACTGTTTATGGGAAATGATATAGAATTCTTGGAAAGCATAAAGGCCTACTTGAACAAGTGTTTTTCAATGAAGGACCTTGGAGAAGCTGCTTATATATTAGGCATCAAGATCTATAGAGATAGATCGAGATGCCTCATTGGTCTGTCACAAAGTACCTACCTTGACAAGATAGTTAAGAAGTTCAAAATGGATCAGTCAAAGAAGGGGTTCTTGCCTGTATTGCAAGGTACGAGACTGAGCACGGCACAATGCCCGACCACGGCAAAAGATAGAGAAAATATGAGTGTCATCCCCTATGCCTCGGCCATAGGGTCTATCATGTATGCTATGCTGTGTACCAGACCTGATGTAAACCTTGCCGTAAGTTTGGTAGGAAGGTACCAAAGTAATCCCGCATGGAACACTGGACAGCGGTCAAGAATATCCTGAAATACCTGAAAAGGACTAAGGATATGTTTCTCGTTTATGGAGGTGACGAAGAGCTCGTCGTAAAGGGTTACGTCGATGCTAGCTTCGACACAGATCTGGATGACTCTAAGTCACAAACCGGATACGTGTATATTTTGAATGGTGGGGCAGTAAGCTGGTGCAGTTGCAAGCAAAGCGTTGTGGCGGGATCTACATGTGAAGCGGAGTACATGGCAGCCTCGGAGGCAGCACAAGAAGCAGTCTGGGTGAAGGAGTTCATTACCGACCTAGGAGTCATACCCAATGCGTCGGGCCCGATGACTCTCTTCTGTGACAACACTGGAGCTATTGCCCTTGCCAAGGAGCCCAGGTTTCACAGGAAGACCAGGCATATCAAGCGTTGCTTCAACTCCATTCGTGAAAGTGTTCAAAATGGAGACATAGAGATTTGTAAAGTACATACGGACCTGAATGTGGCAGATTTGTTGATTAAACCTCTCCCTAGAGCAAAACATGATCAACACCAGAACTGCATGGGTGTTCGATTCATCACAATGTAACTAGACTATTGACTCTAGTGCAAGTGGGAGACTGTTGGAAATATGCCCTAGAGGCAATAATAAAATGGTTATTGTTATATTTCTTTGTCCATGATAATTGTCTATTGTTCATGCTATAATTGTGTTATCCGGAAATCATAATACATGTGTGAATACATAGACCACAACACGTCCCTAGTGAGCCTCTAGTTGACTAGCTCGTTGATCAAAAGATATTCATGGTTTCCTGACTATGGACATTGGATGTCATCGATAACGGGATCACATCATTAGGAGAATGATGTGATGGACAAGACCCAATCCTAAGCATAGCTCAAAGATCATGTAGTTCGTTTGCTGTAGCTTTTCCGAATGTCAAGTATCATTTCCTTAGACCATGAGATTGTGCAACTCCCGGATACCGTAGGAGTGCCTTGGGTGTGCCAAACGTCACAACGTAACTGGGTGACTATAAAGATACACTACAGGTATCTCCGAAAGTGTCTGTTGGATTGGCACGAATCAAGACTGGGATTTGTCACTCCGTATGACGGAGAGGTATCTCTGGGCCCACTCGGTAATGCATCATCATAATGAGCTCAATGTGACCAAGTGGTTGATCACGGGATCATGCATTACGGCACGAGTAAAGTGACTTGCCGGTAACGAGATTGAACGAGGTATTGGGATACCGATGATCGAGTCTCGGGCAAGTAACGTACCGATTGACAAAGGGAATTGTATACGGATTGATTGAATCCTCGACATCGTGGTTCATCCGATGAGATCATCATGGAGCATGTGGGAGCCAACATGGGTATCCAGATCCCGCTGTTGGTTATTAACCGGAGAGGCGTCTCGGTCATGTCTGCATGTCTCCTGAACCCGTAGGGTCTACACACTTAAGGTTCGGTGACGCTAGGGTTGTAGAGATATTAGTATGCAGTAACCCGAAAGTTGTTCGGAGTCCCAGAAGAGATCCAGGATGTCACGAGGAGTTCCGGAATGGTCCGGAGGTACAGATTTATATATAGGAAGTCCAGTTTCGGCCATCGAGAAGGTTTCGGGGGTCGCCGGTATTGTACCGGGACCACCGAAAGGGTCCCGGGGGTCCGCCGGGTGGGACCACCTATCCCGGAGGGCCCCATGGGCTGAATTGGGAGGGAAACCAGCCCCCAGTGGGCTGGTGTGCCCCCCTTGCGCCTCTCCTGTGCCTAGGGTTGGGAAACCCTAGGGGTGGGGGCGCCCCCACTTGGCTTGGGGGGAAGCCTCCCCTTGGCCGCCGCCCCCTTGGAGATCATCTCCTAGGGCTGGCGCCCCCCCAAGGCCCCTATATAAAGAGGGGGGAGGGAGGGCATCCGCACCCCTTCCTCTAGGCGCCTCCCTCTCCCTCCGTAACACCTCTCCTCCCCGCTTGCGCTTGGCGAAGCCCTGACGGGATCCTGCTGCATTCACCATCACGCCGTCGTGCTGCTGGATCTTCATCAACCTCTCCTTCCCCCTTGCTGGATCAAGAAGGAGGAGACGTCTTCCCAACTGTACGTGTGTTGAACCCGGAGGTGCCGTCCATTCGGCACTAGGTCATCGGTGATTTGGATCACGTCGAGTACGACTCCATCAACCCCATTCTCTTGAACGCTTCCACGTGTTATCTACAAGGGTTTGTAGATGCACTCCTCTCTCCCTCGTTGCTAGATGACTCCATAGATTTATCTTGGTGATGCGTAGAAAATTTTAAAATTCTGCTACGTTCCCCAACAATAACCACCCTAACTATTACAGAGATTCCCTCCTGGGTGTGAAACACACAAGAAAGTGATGATAGTGAAGCCGATCACATCCCAGATCTTTGGGTGTGAAACTTTTTCTTCGCGTGTGTCCCTTTGCGCTGTAACCATGGAAAATCTTCATCATTTAACGGGACGCTCGGGTCAATATTCACTATGAATGGAGCAATTTCATCAAACTTTTTATAATCTCCTGACATTTCTGTCTTGTCATCCACTCTCATGATGTTTCTCTTCCCAGAAAGAATTATGTGCCGTTTTGGCTCATCGTACGATGCATTCGCTTTCTTATCTTTTCTTTTTCTCGGCTTGGTAGACATGTCCTTCACATAGAAAACCTGTGCCACATCATTGGCTAGGACGAATGGTTCGTTTGCATACGCAAGATTGTTGAGATCCACTGTTGTCACTCCGTACTGCGGGTCTTCCGTTACCCCGCCTCGTGTCGTATTGACTCATTTGCACCGAAACAAAGGGACCTTCAAACCACGTCGATAGTCAAGTTCCCATATGTCTTGTATATAATCATAATATGTTTCCTTTCCCGTCTTGGTTTCTGCATCAAAGCGGACACCACTGTTTTGGTTGGTGCTCTTCTTATCTTGGGCGATCGTGTAAAATGTATTACCATTTATCTCGTACCCTTTGAAAGTCATTATATTCGAAGATGGTAACTAGGACGGCAAGTACATGTCATCTTCAATAGAGGCCTCATGCATGGTACGTCTCTGCAACCAGCTGGCGAAACTCCTGGTTTGTTCACGTGTAATCCAGTCATCAGACCGCTCCGGGTGTTTGGAGCGTAGCAAATTCTTGTGTTCATCCATATACGGAGCCACCAAGGCAGAATTTTGTAGAACTGTGTAGTGTGATTCAGTGAGAGAATGTCCGTCCATACATATTATTTGTTACTTTCCTAGCGTGCCTTTTCCATCCAGTCTGCCCTTATGCCGCGATTTAGGAACACCAATCGGCTTAAGGTCAGAAATAAAGTCAATACAAAACTCAATGACCTCCTCATTTTCATGGCCCTTGGAGATGCTTCCTTCTGGCCTAGCACGGTTATGAACATATTTCTTTAAGACTCCCATGAACCTCTCAAAGGGGAACATATTGTGTAGAAATACAGGACCCAAAACATTAATCTCTTTGCATAGGTGAACTAGGACGTGCGTCATGATGTTGAAGAAGGATGGTGGGAACACCAACTCGAAACTGACACGACATTGCACCAAATCATTCTCTAACCTTGGTATGATTTCTGGATCGATTACCTTCTGAGAGATTGCATTGAGGAATGCACATAGCTTCACAATGGCTAATCGAACGTTTTCCGGTAGAAGCCCCCTCAATGCAACAGGAAGCAGTTGCGTCATAATCACGTGGCAGTCATGAGACTTTAGGTTCTCGAACTTTTTCTCTGCCATGTTTATTATTCCCTTTATATTCAACGAGAAGCCAGACGGTACCTTAATACTGAGCAGGCATTCAAAGAAGATTTCCTTCTCTTCTTTGGTAAGAGCGTAGCTTGCATGACCCTGATGTATGCCGTCTTTTCCGTGCATACGTTGCTGGTCCTCCCGTGCCTCGGGTGTATCTTTTGTCTTCCCATACACGCCCAAGAAGCCAAGCAGGGTCACACAAAGATTCTTCGTCATGTGCATCACGTTGATTTCGGAGCGGACCTCTAGGTCTTTCCAATAGGGCAGGTCCCAAAATATAGATTTCTTCTTCCACATGGGTGCGCGTCCGTCAGCGTCATTTGGAACAGGTTGTCCACCAGGACCCTTTACAAAGACCACCTTCAAATCGTTGACCATATCATGTACATCAGCACCAGTACGGTGGCGAGGCTTCGTCTGGTGATCCGCCTCACCTTTGAAATGCTTGCCTTTCTTTCTTACGGGATGCCTGCTCGAAAGAAATCGACGATGTCCCAGGTACACATTCTTCTTACAATTAGCCAAATATATACTGTCGGTATCGTCCAAACAGTGTGTGCATGCGCGGTATCCCTTGTTTGTCTGTCCTGAAAGGTTACTGAGAGCAGACCAATCATTGATGGTCACGAACAGCAACGCCTTTAGGTCAAATTCTTCCCCCATGTGCTCATCCCACGCACGTACACCTGTTCCATTCCACAGTTGTAAGAGTTCTTCAACTAATGGCCTTAGGTACACATCAATGTCGTTGCCGGGTTGCTTAGGGCCTTGGATGAGCACTGGCATCATAATGAACTTCCGCTTCATGCACAACCAAGGAGGAAGGTTATACAAACATAGAGTCACAGGCCAGGTGCTATGGTTGCTGCTCTGCTCCCCAAAAGGATTAATGCCATCTGCGCTTAGACCAAACCATACGTTTCTTGCGTCATCTACAAACTTCTTCCCGTACTTTCTTTCGATTTTTCTCCACTGCGACCCGTCAGCGGGTACTTTCAACTTTTCGTTTTTCTTACGGTCTTCTCTGTACCATCACATCGCCTTGGCATGCTCTTTGTTTTGGAACAAACGTTTCAACCGTGGTATTATAGGAGCATACCACATCACCTTGGCAGGAATCTTCTTCCTGGGGCGCTCGCCCTCGACATCACCAGGGTCATCGCGGTTGATCTTATAGCGCAATGCACCGCATACCGGGCAAGCGTTCAAATCCTCGTACTCACCACGGTAGAGGATGCAATCATTAGGGCATGCATGTATCTTCTGCACCTCTAACCCTAGAGGGCAGACAGCCTTCTTTGCTTCGTACGTACTCTCGGGCAATTCGTTGTCCTTTGGAAGCATATTCTTTATCATTACCAGCAACTTTCTAAATCCCTTGTCAGATACACCATTCTCTGCCTTCCATTGTAGCAATTCCAGTGTGGTGCCCAGCTTTTTCTTGTCACCTACGCAATTCGGGTACAACAATTTTTTGTGATCCTCTAACATGCGCTACAACTTCTTCTCCTCCAAATCACTTGCGCAGTTTCTCTTTGCATTGGCAATGGCCCGGCCTAGATCATCAACGGGCTCATCTGATGCCTCTTCTTAAGCTTCTTCCCGCATTGTCGGCTCAGCTTCTTCCCGCATTACCGGCTCAGCTTCTTTCCTCATTGTTGTATCGTCGTATTCAGGGAACCCATGGCCAGGATAGCTGTCGTCGTCCTCTTCTTCTTCATTGTCTTCCATCATAACCCCTCTTTCTCCATGCTTGGTGCAAACATTATAGTGGGGCATGAAACCGGACTCAAACAGGTGGACGTGAATGGTTCTGGATGTAGAGTAATTGTGACCATTCTTACAGCCAACACATGGACAAGGCATAAAACCATCCGCCCGCTTGTTTGCCTCAGCCGCAAGCAGAAAAGTATGCGCACCATTAATGAACTCGGGAGAGCATCGGTCATCGTACATCCATTGCCGGCTCATCTTCAATACACAGCACCGAAAACACCAAATTAATACAATACATAAAGTTCATACAACACTTAAATGCAACAAAAAAATAACTCTCTAACTAAAGAATTTAAATGCAACAACAAATGCGATCAAGATCGCAACTAAGATAACAATTGATCCAACAGCATAATGATACCAAGCCTCACTATGAATGACATATTTTCTAATCTTTCTAATCTTCAAGCACATTTTATCTATCTTAATCTTATGATCATCGACGATATCGGCAACATGCAACTCCAATTCCATCTTCTCCCCCTCAATTCTTTTCAATTTTTCTTTCAAATCCTCGTTTTCTCTTTCAACTAAATTTAACCTCTCGACAATAGGGTCGGTTGGAATTTACGGTTCAACTACCTCCTACATACAAATATCTATGTCAGCTTGATGGGCATAATTTGTCATAAACACGAAATGCAACAAATAGTTTTAAAAGAGAATATACCACATCCGAATCATAACAAGGGTGAGGGCTTACGAGGACGGATATCAAAACCATGGCACTATGTATAACAAACAACGTACGGGTAAGATAATTATACGAGTAACTATATATCCAAATCACACAAACATCAATTTTTTATATAAAATTTCATGAACAAGAGGCTCACCACAAGGTGGTGCCGGCGACGGGACGGTGCGGGCGATCGACGGTGGTTACAACGGAGATTTAGAAGGCACTAAGTAAACCACACCTACATATGCAAACTAAGTGTTATTTTGACCTCAATTTGCATATAAATCAAATACTACCACATATAATTTCTCCCAAATTACTAAAACCCACAATTAATCACTATATAAACCAATGCAAGAGCTAATCTAGCAATGAGAGATGAAAGGACAAAGTTGCTAACCTTTGTGATCATTTGAATGGATGGGGGCCTGCAAATCTTGATAAATTTGGGGCAAATTTTGTGATGAACTCGAGAGGAAGAAGGGAAGAATAGAGGAGAGGGAGAGGGGAAAGGGGGGAGAACAGAGTGCTGGTGGACGAAGGGTTTATATATGACGACCTTTAGTACCGGTTCATGGCACGAACCGGTACTAAAGGTGCTGGAGGGGCCCCACTCTGACAACATCCTGCCACCACTCTCATTAGTACCGGTTCGTGGCACGAACCGATGCTAAAGGTTCGCAACGAACCGGTACTAAAGAGCTCCTCCCGCCTAGCCGTTGGAACCAGCACTAATGGACACATTAGTGTCGGTTCTGTTACAAACCGGGACTAATGTGTCGCATATTTGACCCTTTTTTTATTAGTGATAGTAAGGTCTAGCTAAATTCCCCCGCAAAAAAAGATCTAGCTATACTAATGTCCCAGAGAAGAAGCCTTCCGTAGATAGAAAATGGCATAGGCCATGTTTGTTTGGGCTACAGCTGAATGAAAAGCAGGTGGAGCCAATAGAAGCAGTGAAGACTAACAATTCTGTTTGGCAACTATTAGACCTGATGGTGAGCCTGTAACTGACATCAAAAGTCCAAAATGGCCTTGTATATTAAACATGTTAACTGATGTTTCAACTGCTAGGATGGCATTAAAGAAACAGATCCTGGGTTTCTAGCCACACTAAAGGCAAAATACACGTGCATGCAGGTCTCTTAGTCCAAGGTTAATAATATAGGCAACTATTGGCTACAAGATGTTATCATGTCATCTGTAATCAATCTAGTAGTCATATAGTAGTTAACTACACGACAGGATAATTTATTAACACATGATTCTTGAAGCCCGTGCTACAACTAGCTACAGCCTGATTCTATTCTCTCTTTTCCAATTCAGCAAAAGTATAATATTTAAACGTTATAAATTATAATCGGCTTATATCATCTTATTGCATTTGCTCTTAAGGAAACACTGATTATTAGGGCTTCCAAACTCTCCATTATCATCAGTACCTAGCCCGTGTACATTCTCAAAGCTCGTGGAGGACCAGTATCATCTCTAGCGGTGGTTTTGAATGTACTCCCTCCATTTTTAAATATAAGTCTTTTAAAAAAAATTAATATGAATTACATGCTGATGTATATAGACCTATTTTAGAATGTAGATTCACTCATTTCGCTTCGTATGAATCCAGTATGAGTTCATATTGGAATCCCTAAAAAGACTTACATTTAGAAACATAAGGAGTAACTAGTAAATCAGGTGTCGTATCATACTCCGTCCTAGCTAGTATAAATCCCTTTGGTCAATTGTACTCCCGCCTACTCATGCTTCGTCCTGTCAAGACGAGAAGCTACTTCTTTTGGCATGTTATTTTAGGGTGTCTACTTGGATCCGTACGTGGTCGTCACTCGGCCATGTGGACCGCAGGGAGCATAAGAATATTGGATGCAACCGATGGAAGATGTTTGCACGGGATACGTACAACCGGTTTGGATGGTGGTTCAATAATATGATAGGTGTTTAGTCATCTTCCCCTATCTTTGCCGATTATGGCAAATTTATTTTCTTTGAGTTTCGTAATACTGTTTAAGACTTTGTTTTGAGTCTTTCTGTATAAATACTTAATGATGGCGGTAAGCAGCATCAGCTCATTACTGGGCTAACATCCAAAAGGTTCGGAGGATGCTGACCTATACCACTGCAGGCTGGCATGCTCCAGTACTCGACCGGCCGACAGCCCAGCCATGGCGACGGCTTTCCATGCACCTACACTCTCAGCGTCGTGGATCTGGTAACCATGATCTATCAATCTCCTGACGTCAATGCATGCCTAACTTGAGCGCTGCCGTAACAACTGTACTTAGTTAGTGTTTTTGGCTCATGTTCGAGAAAAGTAAATGTTTGGATTGAAGCTTTTGTTGCCTCCCAAAATGAATAAATTCCTTCTATGAATCGTGTCTCCTATCCACCTAAGGTTTGGCATGTTGCTGATCTAGAGGTTTGCCGGCCTGATAATTTTTCATACTCCATCTAATAGCGATAATGTGCTCGAGCCAATAATTTAAAAGTGCATATCAATTTCATATGACTTGGATGACATGCCTGATGTCTAGGGCTCGCGCTAAGTAGGAAATACCCATCTTATCCGGAGGCAAAAGCGCGTGAATGGGAAGTTGATGAATACAGACAACACACGGTGAGCCTATACATATTAATTAACTAACTTTGAGTGGAATAATCACTGCTGCGCACAAGCTGATCACAAACGTACATATACTATATTGAACCCTGATCAAAACCCAATATCGATCTTCCTGAAGGATGAACCAAGCAAGATGAAACAGATGATCAATGCCATAAGGACGGCACTGGGGTCATTGGGTGATGATGAGACGTCAACCAATGTTTCAGCCTACGACACGGCATTGGTCGCCCTTGTCAAGAACCTTGACGGAGATGAGAAACCGCAATTCCCCTCATGCATCAACTGGATTTTACAAAATCAACTACCAGATGGCTCGTGGGGTGACCCTGCTTTCTTTATGGTCCAAGATCGGATGATCAGCACCCTGGCATGTGTAGTGGCAGTGAAGTCTTGGAACATTGACAGCGATGACTTGTGTGACAAAGGTAAATCAATCGCTGGGTTGTTTGTTTTGATCAAACTTTGTATGCTTAACTACAGGGTTTCTTCAAGTGTCTAATGTAGAAAGAACCATTTATGTTGTAGGTGTGTTATTTATCCAAGAAAACATGAGCAGGTTGGTAGAACAAGAACAGGACTGGATGCCATGTGGCTTTGAGATTAAGTTCCCAGCTATCCTAGAGAAGGCCAAGGACCTGGATCTGGACATCCCTTATAATCACCCTGCTCTAGAAGAGATACATGCCAAGAGAAATCTAAAGCTCTCTAAGTATGCATATCTATATAAACCTGGATTTATACATTGAATTGAATGGTCTATGCATAATTAAGCATCATCTGACTCGAGGTCTTTTACGGTGAATGGTCTATGCATAATTTTTTTTGCGAGAGAAATTTCCAATCTATTCATCAATCATGATACTACAGAGAACACTAGAGATAATAAAAATTAGAACCAGGTCAATGAACCACCTAGCGACGACTACGAGCAGTGGAGCGAGCCTAAGGCGCACGCCCGTCCTCGTCCCTCCCTCAGTGGAGCTGGGCAAAACTTGTTCTAGTAGACAATCGAGAAATTATCGTGCTATGGCCGCAAAGTACTAGTGCACCAGAGCAGCAACCATCGCCAATGAGGAGAGTTTTAGATCAGACAAATCAAACCTATAACCACACGAATGAAGACAAACAAAAGCTGGATCCAAATTAATAGATCCACCGAAGACCAGCACCGATCGAATCCTAAGAGATCCAACGGAGACACACCTCCGCACATCCTCCGTCAATGCTATTCACACCATCGGGGCGGGGATAGGATGTAGGAGACATTATTCCTACCGAGGGACGTCGCCACCGCCACACAACCCCATCCAAGACGCTGAACCAAACAAAAACGAGTATGGTCTATGCATAATTAAGCATCATCTGACTAGATTTATTCACTTGATGACAAATTACCTCCCCGTATTATATTAAGTCATCTTAACCGCCCATTGTTTGGGTATTGTGGACAATTTATCTCTGGGTATTTTTCGTAAGGACAATATAGTCCAGGATTTGAGGATAATCTCAGCCGCAAAAGATATTCCTCCGGCGGAAAAAGAGAGAAATCTCTCGGCATTCCCCATAGACAGGAAACACATCGTGTCTTTGTAAAGATTGAAAACACTTTTGTTTTCTGTAGGTAAACAAATTACCCATGAAAATCAATATGTCGTAGAGAATCAGTTAATTATAGCAATAATCCTAGTAATTACATAATGGGCCGATAGAATTAGGCTGCACACATCACGCTTTACCGTACCCCACCCCGTTCGTACGTCTCCCGCGCCTGGGCCACCTACCGTGTTATCTCTCCGACTTAAAAAGAACACAAAGTTGTGCGTCCACCCCATTGCTTATCCAACTTTTTTTTTTTGAGAAATTTTCATTCAAATCACGAATCAGTATAAAGTACTCCCTCCGTTCGGAATTACTTGTCTCAAATATGGATGTATCTAGAACTAAAATATGTATAGATACATCCATTTCTGCGACAAGTAATTTCAAACGGAGGGTGTAGTTGACCCTTACAGGCACACTGAAACGCAAACACAAAGGACCATGAACACCTAGAGTATCCTAAGACAACCATAACATAAGAAGATCTCCGGAGCCCCGTGTCATTATCCCTAAATCTTGAGAGAAGACCCTTGCAGTAGAAGGATCTGCAACCAGTCGCAAACAGGTCATCATCTTCGACCACGGTATAATTGCCGCCATGCTGCTTCCTCCTTTCTTGACACCAACCTGTGAGGGCATGGATATCAATCCAACACACCTGCAACAGCCGTCGCCATCTTTGGCTTTGAGTACCGCGAAAAGTGTCCCTTCCGGAAAGAAGAGAACTCGAGTCATCCGACCGGTCCAGCACCGCGGCCGGGTCATCCACCCGGACAAAGCAGGATCTCCCTCCAGCATCAGCGCAGAGGAAGGAGAAGAACAACAGCAGCAAATCATACCAACAAGGAAGAAGAAAGGTCTTCGTCTCCCTGCCTCCATCGCCCATCTGAGGATCCAAACGGCCAGTGCCGATGTACCTCCAACCACCATAGCCCGCGACCTCGACGAGATCCGGGGATCCCCAACACCGCTGGCTCCTAGACGAAGGCAAAAGCCTCGCCTAACCACGGACGGAGCCCGGAGAAACTTATTCCGATGCGACACCACCGCAACGGCCTCGGCAGCATCTCCCTCAACTCTAACCCTACCACACACCCACAAGCCGTCTCCTTTAGTACGTTCGCCTATTCTTCTCTTTGTTTTGATTTTTTTCCCTCATATTTGGTACGTTTCTACCATTTTTTTACTGAAAATCGCCTTATATGCGACACCTTTTATTGACTTACCAACTAAAAACAATTGTTTTCTTTGCTAAGTGAATAAATACTTATCAAAATAACCCTAGAATTTATTTGGGTAGGTAAATCAAGGGCATTATTTTCTAAAACAAATCATGGGCATTATTTTATTGTTTGGTAAACACTTATTTACACAATCACGTTAATATGGACAGGTACATAATGGGCAAAGTAGTACAATATTTATACCTCGTTGCAACACATGAGCAATCATCTAGTTCCATATAATTTTTCGGGTGTTGTATTCCAATTTGTTAGCAATGCATGGAGTTTCCTTTACAAGGCCGTACGAATTATAATGTATACCACATAGATCGTTATTTGGGTATGTTTAGATATGGAAGCTAAGCTGAACAAATATCAATCTGCCAAAACTAATCTCTCTTTTCTTTTTCATCTGTCAAATTTCCCCATAGAAGCTTTGATTTCCTGCTAGTATTTTTTTTAAAGGAGGATGACCCCCGGTCTCTACCTCTAGGAGATGCATGCAACCACTTCCCTGCCATTATTTTCTGGATGGCCTGTATTTTATGGTCCCCATGGTAATAACTAATAACCTATCTGACTCAAATTGCAGGATACCTCTGGATGTGCTACATAACATACCAACGACCCTACTTTACAGTGTGGAAGGAATGGTAGACTTGCAATTGGACTGGGAAAAGCTACTCAAGTTGCGGTGTCTGGACGGCTCATTCCATTCCTCGCCTGCTGCAACAGCTGCTGCCCTCAGTTACACCGGCGACAAAGAATGCCTTGCGTTCCTAGACAGGCTCGTAAAAAAGTTCGATGGGGGAGGTAATTAAAATCACTAATTCTTGTAGAACCAACACAAATGCACATTTAGGTAGGATGTAAGAGTCTCTTGCAATTGTTACTAAGTACTCCCTTATTGACCAATGAAATTTCCCTTTTCAGTGCCTTGTATGCACTCCTTGGATATTTTTGAGCAGTTATGGGTGGTTGATCGGCTGATGCGTCTAGGGATATCTAGCCATTTCACAAGTGAAATTGAGCAGTGGCTAGATTTTATTTACAGGCAACACAAATTTAATTTGGAATACCTAAAATACATTTACTCAAGAGCCTCGACTTAACAACCACTCCGGCACATAAAAAATAATTTAGTTTATTCAAACCATTAGAGTATCATCATATTCCATTATAAATATATTTCATATATAAATCTTGTTTACAAACATATTCATAAGGAAATAGTAGTCAAAGTAGCATGACGTGGATTGCTAAAGCATAAATGAATTTATATTTTGAACAAAGGGAATGCATTTTGAAACGCATTGCCCCGATGTTAAGTGTAAGAATTAAACATTGTCATATTCATGACTATTAGCAGCTTATTACTCATGCCTATATGTAGCACAATATTTTAGAATTTATATTATGAATATATTATTAGTAATCTAGTTGTACGACTTTCACGAAACAAATCTAAATATTCATTGTATTCTTAATAGAAAACTTTTGTTTTCATAAAGACTATCAATCTACTATACTTTGATGAGCGTTTGTGTAACACCTGTTTGAGAGGAGCTACATATATACACTTTGAACAGGCGTTGGACTCAAAAGGGACTGGCTCATAACAGGCACTGCCCTACCCCGGATATTGATGACACCGCCATGGGTTTCCGTCTCCTCCGTCAGCATGGCTACGATGTCACTCCATGTAAATAATACTCCTTCAGTGCAAAAATAATTATCGGAGAAATAGATAAAAATAGATGTATCTAGAACTAAAATACTTTCAGATACATTCATTTCTTCAACAAGTATTTCCGAACGGAGGAGTACATACTATTGCCGTACATCCTAATGTAGATACTGGAGTAGTAGCGCTTTTGCATGCATGACTAGTATCTTGTGCTGGATAGATTTTGACTAACGTGCATCTAAAAATTCAGGCGTATTCAAGCACTTTGAGGACAGGAAGAATGGCAAGTTCTTCTGCTTCCCATTGGAGACCAACAACGCATCTGTCACCCCAATGTACAACACTTACCGTGCTTCTCAGTTCATGTTCCCAGGTGACGATGATGTCCTGTCACGAGCCGGGCGCTGTTGCCGTGCATTCCTCCAAGAAAGACAAGCCTCGAACAAATTGCATGACAAGTGGGTCATCACCAAGGACCTGCCGGGCGAGGTATTATGTGGCAACCTATTCAAGTCAATAATATATGCGTCAATCCAGAGATATGTTTTGCTGGATTTTTGCATGATGATCTTTTTGGTGCCTTGTACTTCCCAAAAAACAGGTCGAGTACACACTGAACTTCCCCTGGAAAGCAAGTTTGCCACGAATCGAAACAAGGATGTATCTGGATCAGTATGGAGGCAGCACGGACGTTTGGATTGCCAACGTCCTCTGCAGGTAATAACAATTAATCCTATGTGAGCTAGCATGTGAAACTAGACCAATTCTTAATTTCGTCATTCGAAACAATAGAAATTTCTGGTAGCCATATATTTGTCACACCCTTTGGTTCTGGCAAAATTAACTTTCAGAATGAATCTTGTGAGCAACGACCTGTACCTTGAATTGGCAAAAGCAGATTTCAGAGAATATCAAAGACTCTTCCGACTTGAGTGGAATGGCCTCAGAAAGTAAGTCACGGAAATTTTTGCAGCCTCTCTCCTCAGGTTCGATTAATTAGCGCTCCTAGCATATCACGCCTAGATTCTAGCTTACTCGAGAGTATGTGCAGGTGGTATTTCAGGAACCATCTGCAGAGGTATGGTGGAACGCCAAAGAGCGCGCTCATGCCTTACTTCTTAGCTTCAGCAAACATCTTTGAATCTGACCGAGCAGCAGAGCGTCTAGCATGGGCTCGTACGTGGGTGCTTGCCGAGGCAGTGACCTCTCGCTTGCGACATACTGGGTATGAATGCAGCTTCATTATTTCCCCTCTACGGAATCTAGTTTAGTGATGATCAATTTAAAGTTTTCTTAGCAAGGGGATATCCCCTGATTTCCATCAAGAAGCCAAAAAAATAGAGGTTCGTACCTGCCGGACTGATCAAAATAACATGTGTGCGCATGCATTGCAGGGGGACAAAGGACTCAACAAAGAATCTTGAAGAGCTTATCGACCTTGCTTCATTCGACAATGACTCTTCCAGCAGTCTTCGTGATGCTGTAAAATTCATCAAACCACTCCAGTTAGATATAGATGTCTATAAGATGCTGAATTTTGTTACCAGATATGAAACATCGAACCTCTATTTTCTTTGGCAACTGCAGTGGAAGCAGTGGCTCATGGCATGGACTGCAAAGGAGAGCCATGGATCAATTGAAGGAGATACAGCTGTGTTGTTGGTTCGAACAGTCGAGATATGCTCAGGAAGGCATGTTTCAGCCGAGCCAAAGCTGAACCTTTGGGAGTATTCCCAGCTCGAACAGCTCACCTCTTCCATCTGCCGCAAGCTTGACACAAGAGTTCTTGCTCAGGTGCGTATGTACATGCATTTGTATGTCCGGAATACATGTGTGTCCGTTTGAGTTGTATGTGATCTGTCAAACCATAACCAAATACTGTTCAATGATAAAAAAACAGAATGGGGAAAATATGGAGAATACAGAGGACTTGGACTGGCAAGTGGACATGGAGATGCAAGAACTATCTTGGAGAATTCGTCAGGGTTGCCATGGCATCAACAGAGACACCAAGCAGACATTTCCCCACGTGGTGAAAAGCTTCTACTACTCGGCTCATTGCTCACCTAAAACAGTTGATAGCCACATAGCAAAGGTCGTCTTCCAGGATGTGATTTAAGAGGATTCCCCTGCTGTCCTATTTATGTTCCTGTTATTGCAAGAAATAAATTTGTGCATGTGAAAAGAAATGAGGCCCACTTGGAATTTCGATCAGAATAGGGCATTTCCAGATTCTCTCGGCTGAACTTTGCTTTTTAGAGTTTGGCTTATAAAAGCATCTCTAGCAAATGCCCTAGAAGTTAATTTTGTTTTGAGGGATTAAAGCCTAGCTAGCAGATCCCTCAGATCTATTAATCCCTAAAAAATAAATAGCTTTTCATCCCCCAAAGCCGCAGCTTCTCAGTATAGTCGGCCACCCATGCATTGTTCCTCGGCGCGTCAGTGCCGCCCCTGCCGTTGCCCCCATCCAGACCCCTGCGCCGGAACTGTTCCACGCGACCATCCCGCAGCCCCGCTGCCCTCTTCCGCCTTCTCCTCGCTCGCCGGTCAGGGTGGACACGGTCTGGGCCGGTCCGGTCCCGGTCCGAGCCGTCGTTTGGACCGGCCGCCGGCGGTCCGGTCCGGACCGGACCGACCAGTGCGTCGGTCCTGATTTCAGAGACCGGACCGGCGGACGTGAAGCTCGGTGCGGACCGACGGTCCTCACGGTCCCGGCAATGTCGAGTCGCTGCCATGTGGGCCCAGGATGTCGGAGAGGTGGTCGGAGAAGAAGCACGGTGGCCGGAGCAGGAGAAGATGCACCTGATGTGCGGCTGCACGAGGAAGAGGCACGGGGGAGAGAGGGAGCGGCGCGGCCGCGCGGAGGAGCGGGGGAGCGGCTGCCCGAGGGAGCGGCGGCGTAACGCATGAGGGATAAGGGGTGAGGGAGAGAGGGACGGCGCGGCCGCGCAGGGGAGAGAGAGAGGGTGGTACTGTGGCGAGGTGGAAGACGTGCGCGAGAACCGGGGGCGAGGGGTAGACGACGTGCCGTGGAAAGTGATGTTAGTCATGAACCTGCGCATGTTTATTACTTAGCAGTTTTCTTGGGTGCATGCAAGCAATCTATCACGTGCTTGAGCCCACGGATATCCGTCCAGAGCCATGACGTGATGAGTGGATCAAATTGAACACGGATTTAATTGTGGGATGGCACCGTGATTCTCGGATCGAACATGTTTCTCTCGTTAGTCGCGAATAAAAGAAAAGAGCAGCGTGGAGTTAGTCATGGGATTAACACGGCCATGCTAGGATAACTACTCCCTCCGTTCCGAATTAATTGTCTTGGATTTGTCTAGATACGGAGGTATCTAGCACTAAAATGAGTCTAGATACACCCGTATCTAGACAAATCCAAGACAAGTAATTCGGAACGGAGGGAGTACCTTTTACGGAACCAGCCTGCAAAATAAGGGACAATCGGTTCAAGAATCCTGTAGGCAGTTATTTCCATAGATGTAGCGACACTACCGGAACAGGGTGCTACCCGACGGCCAAAACAATGCCGACGGCCACCGTCGGGTTCCTCGGAGATATGCCGACAGCCTGGTCCTGGCCGTCGGCGTATCCAGGCCGTCGGGTTAGACGGAGCTAAGCCGACGGCACCCGTCGGCATAGAACGGCCGTCGGCCTATCTGCAAGTACGCCGACAGCTGCCGTCGGCTTACAAGGGCCGTCGGCATAGTGGTGGGCCCGGCGACCCCGCTGTTGACGGGCGGCTAACG
This sequence comes from Triticum dicoccoides, assembly GCF_002162155.2. Lineage (NCBI taxonomy): Eukaryota > Viridiplantae > Streptophyta > Magnoliopsida > Poales > Poaceae > Triticum > Triticum dicoccoides. The sequence continues at coordinate 753,557,827 of NC_041382.1, forward strand.
TCGTCAGAGCTATGCCGATGGCCGAGGCGGGGGGCCGTCGGCATAGGTTCGCACGCCACGTCACCGATCCGGGCCGCACCGTCCAAAACATATGCCGACGGCATACCTGCCACGTCAGCGATCCGCAGCACGCCGCTCGCCGCCTAAAACCTGGCCGTCTCTATGCCGACGGCAGTCGGCATAGGTAGACTTTTTTTCATATATTTTTTTAAGCTTTTTTATATATTATTATATCAACTAACATGTAGCATGTTAAATATAAACATACATATGAATACATATGTAGTTTGTATTTTTTTCATATATTATGAATATATATATATATATTATATAGTTTGTATTTTTTCGAGCACGTTAATAATGTGCGGTCATGTTCTTTTGAATATAGATTATTATATTTTAATAAAATCAAAAACAGCTATGCCGACAAAAGTTTTGTGGCGGTTGCAAATGCCCGACACCCGTCTCCAGAGTGTGACCCCCCTCACGTCCACGGTGTGCCCCCCTCATGGACGGCGCCGGCACCTGGAGGGGGGAAACGGACGCGTCGGGTCTACACGGTGGATGTAGCTGTGGGTTTGGCCCGGATGTTGCTCCCGGGTGTCCCTACGGGCCGACCTAACACAACCGGGTGCAGAGGTCCACTGGTCAAAGCCCGTCCGTGGGAAGTCAAAAGGCTAGATCTCATGGTCAACCGCTCCACGGTTAGGCGGGACGGGGGCCCTAGAGGGGGTAGCAATGCCACCGGAGCATCGTACCGGACCCTCATACATGCGAGGTGGTGTTGTTGCATGTTCAAAGAGGCAACACGCATCTCAGGGGCGTGGCCCCCCTAACG
>NC_041382.1:753559154-753569959 GCF_002162155.2 Triticum dicoccoides
GGGGCCCTGGGGGGTAGCAATGCCACCGGAGCGTCGCACTGGCCCCTCATACATGCGGGGTGGTGTGGTGGCATGTCCGAAGAGGCAGCACGCGTCTCCGGGGTTTGGCCCCCCTCACGGACGGCGCCACCGCCGGCACCTGGAGGGGGGAAACGGACGTGTCGGGTCTACACGAAGGGGATCTTGCTGTGGGTCTGGCCTGGATGTTGCTCCAAAGTGTTCCTATGGGCTGACCTAAGACAACCGGGTGGAGAGGTCCACTGATCAAATCCCGTCCGTGCAAATTCAAAGGGATAGATCCCGTGGTCAAACGCTACAGGGTTAGGCGGGACGGGGGCCCTGGTGGGTAGCAATGCCACCGAAGCGTCGCACCGGGCACTCATACATGCGGGGTGGTGTGGTGGCATGTCCGAAGAGGAGGCACGCATCTCCGAGGCATGGCCCCCCTAACGGACGGCGATGACACGGTAGTAGCCATTCTGCGGTAACGATGCGGCGTGAATATTATTAAATACTCGGAGCACGATAAAATCATGAGTTTTTTGGCACGACGTGGGCACATGTGCTATAGGAACGATAATATTTTTTTCATACTTTTTGGTGATGGAGAAGTATCCAAAAAATTCCCTCTACACGGATTGCCCTTCGCGCGTCTACGGCTGTGGCCAGCGGCCTCCGGGGGCTAGCATGCCGCCAAATCTTGCATAGACGGCCTCTCACAAGTTTGGAGGTGTTGTGGTGGTTGCAAACGCCCGACACGTGTGTCCGGGGTGTGCCCCCCCCTCACGGACGGCGCCGCCGCCGGCACCTGGAGGGGGGAAACGGACGCGTCGGGTCTACACGGAGGGGATCTTGTTGTGGGTCTGGCTCGGATGTTGCTCCAAAGTGTTCCTATGGGCCGACCTAACACAACCGGGTGGGGAGGTCCACTGGTCAAAGCCCGTCCGTGCAAAGTCAAAGGGCTAGATCCCGTGGTCAAACGCTACAAGGCTAGGTGGGACAGGGGCCCTGGGGGTAGCAATGCCATCGGAGTGTCGCACCGGGCCCTCATACATGCAGGGTGGTGTAGTGGCATGTCCGAAGAGGCGGCACGCGTCTCCGGGGTGTGCCCCCCCCTCACGGACGGCGCCGCCGCCGGCACCTGGAGGGGGGAAACGGACACGTCGGGTCTACACGGAGGGGATCTTGCTGTGGGTCTGGCCCGGATGTTGCTCCAAAGTGTTCCTATGGGCTGACCTAACACAACCAGGTGGAGAGGTCCACTGGTCAAATCCCGTCCGTGCAAAGTCAAAGGGCTAGATCCCGTGGTCAAACGCTACAGGGTTAGGCGGGACGGGGGCCCTGGGGGGTAGCAATGCCACCGGAGCGTCGCATCGGGCCCTCATACATGAGGGGTGGTGTGGTGGCATGTCCGAAGAGGCGGCACGCATCTCCGGGGCGTGGCCCCCCTAACGAACGGCGATGACACGGTAGTAGCCATTCTGCGGTAACGATGCAGCGTGAATATTATTAAATACTCGGAGCGCGATAAAATCATGAGTTTTTTTGCACGACGTGGGCACATGTGCTATAGGAATGATAATATTTTTTTCATAATTTTTGGTGATGGAGAAGTATCCGAAAAATTCCCTCTACGCGGATTGCCCTTCGCGCGTCTACGGCTGTGGCCGGCGGCCTACGGGGGCTAGCATGCCGCCAAATCTTGCGTAGGCGGCCTCTCACAAGTCTGGAAGTGTTGTGACGGTTGCAAACGCCCGGCAGGCGTGTCCGGGATGTGCCCCCCCCCCCTCGCGGACGGCGTCGCCGCCGGCACCTGAAGGGGGGAAACGGATGCGTCGGGTCTACACGGAGGGGATCTTGCTGTGGGTCTGGCCCGGTTGTTGCTCCAAAGTGTTCCTATGGGCTGACCTAACACAACCAGGCGGGGAGGTCCGCTGGTCAAAGCCCGTCCGTGCAAAGTCAAAGGGCTAGATCCCGTGGTCAAACGCTACAGGGTTAGGCGGGACGGGGGCCCTGGGGGTAGCAAGGCAACCGGAGCGTCGCATCGGGCCCTCATACATGCGGGGTGGTGCGGTGGCATGTCCGAAGAGGCGGCACGCATCTCCGGAGCGTGCCCCCCTAACGAACGGCGATGACACGGTAGTAGCCATTCTGCCGTAACGATGCGGCGTGAATATTATTAAATACTCAGAGCGCGATAAAATCATGAGTTTTTTTGCACGACGTGGGCACATGTGCTATAGGAACGATAATATTTTTTTCATAATTTTTGGTGATGGAGAAGTATCCGAAAAATTCCCTCTACACGGATTGCTCTTCGCGCGTCTACGGCTCTGGCCGGCGGCCTCCGGGGGCTAGCATGCCGCCAAATCTTGCGTAGGCGGCCTCTCACAAGTTTGGAAGTGTTGTGGTGGTTGCAAACGCCCGGCACGCGTGTCCGGGGTGTGCCCCCTCTCACGGATGGCACCGCCGCCGGCACCTAAAGGGGGGAAACGGACGCGTCGGGTCTACACGGAGGGGATCTTGTTGTGGGTCTGGCCCGGATATTGCTCCAAAGTGTTCCTATGGGCTGACCTAACACAACCGGGGGGGAGGTCCACTGGTCAAAGCCCGTTCGTGCAAACTCAAAGGGCTAGATCCCGTGGTCAAACGCTACAGGGCTAGGCGGGACGGGGGCCCTGGGGGTAGCAATGCCACCGGAGCGTCGCACCGAGCCCTCATACATGCGGGGTGGTGTGCTGGCATGTCCAAAGAGGCGGCACGCGTCTCCGGGGTGTGCCCCCCGTCACGGACGGCGCCGCCGCCGGCACCTGGAGGGGGGAAACGGACGCGTCGGGTCTACACGGAGGGGATCTTGCTGTGGGTCTGGCCCGGATGTTGCTCAAAAGTGTTCCTATGGGCTGACCTAACACAACCGGGTGGAGAGGTCCACTGGTCAAATCCCGTCCGTGCAAAGTCAAAGGGCTAGATCCCGTGGTCAAACGTTATAGGGTTAGGCGGGACGGGGGCCGTGGGGGTAGCAATGCCACCGGAGCGTCGCACCGGGCCCTCATACATGCGGGGTGGTGTGGTGGCATGTCCGAAGAGGCGGCACGCATCTCCGGGGCATGGCCCCCCCTAACGGACGGCGATGACACGGTAGTAGCCATTCTGCGGTAACGATGCGGCGTGAATATTATTAAATACTTGGTGCGTGATAAAATCATGAGTTTTTTTGCACGACGTGGGCACATGTGCTATAGGAACGATAATATTTTTTTCATAATTTTTGGTGATGGAGAAGTATCCGAAAAATTCCCTCTACACGGATTGCCCTTCGCGCGTCTACGGCTCTGGCCGGCGGCTTCCGGGGGCTAGCATGCTACCAAATATTGCGTAGGCGGCCTCTCACAAGTTTGGAAGTGTTGTATTGGTTGCAAACGCCCGGCACGCGTGTCCGGGGTGTGCCCCCCCTCACGGACGGCGCCGCTGCCGGCACCTAGAGGGGGGGAAACGGACGCGTCGGGTCTACACGGAGGGGATATTGTTGTGGGTCTGGCCCGGATGTTGCTCCAAAGTGTACCTAGGCTGACCTAACACAACCGGCTGGGGAGGACCACTGGTCAAAGCCTGTCCGTGCAAAGTCAAAGGGCTAGATCCTGTGGTCAAATGGTACAGGGCTAGGCGGGATGGGGGCCGTGGGGGTAGCAATGCCACTGGAGCGTCGCACCGAGCCCTCATACATGCGGGGTGGTGTCCTGGCATGTCCGAAGAGGCGGCACGCGTCTCCGGGCTGTGCTCCCCTCACGGACGGCACCGCCGCCGGCACCTGGAGTGGGGAAACGGACGCGTCGGGTCTAGACGGATGGGATCTTGCTGTGGGTCTGGCCCGGTTGTTGCTCCAAAGTGTTCCTATGGGCTGACCTAACACAACCGGGGCGGGAGGTCCGCTGGTCAAAGCCCGTCCGTGCAAAGTCAAAGGGCTAGATCCCGTGGTCAAACGCTACAGGGTTAGGTGGGACGGGGTCCCTGGGGGGTAGCAATGCCACCGGAGCGTCGCACCGGGCCCTCATACATGCGGGGTGGTGTGGTGGCATGTCCGAAGAGGCGGCACGCATCTCCGGGGCATGGCCCCCCTAACGGACGGCGATGACACGGTAGTAGCCATTCTGCGGTAACGATGCGGCGTGAATATTATTAAATACTCAGAGCGCGATAAAATCATGAGTTTTTTTGCACGACGTGGGCCATGTGCTATAGGAACGATAATATTTTTTTCATAATTTTTGGTGACGGAGAAGTATCCGAAAAATTCCCTCTACACGGATTGCCCTTCGCGCGTCTACGGCTCTGGCCGGCGGCCTCCGGGGGCTAGCATGCCACCAAATCTTGCGTAGGCGGCCTCTCACAAGTTTGGAAGTGTTGTGTTGGTTGCAAACGCCCGGCACGCGTGTCCGGGGTGTGCCCCCCCTCATGGACGGCGCCGCTGCCGGCACCTAGAGGGGGGAAACGAACGCGTCGGGTCTACACGGAGGGGATATTGTTGTGGGTCTGGCCCGGATGTTGCTCCAAAGTGTACCTATGGGCTGACCTAACACAACCGGCTGGGGAGGACCACTGGTCAAAGCCCGTCCGTGCAAAGTCAAAGGGCTAGATCCCGTGGTCAAATGCTACACGGCTAGGCGGGATGGGGGCCATGGGGGTAGCAATGCCACTGGAGCGTCGCCCCGAGCCCTCATACATGCGGGGTGGTGTCCTGGCATGTCCTAAGAGGCGGCACGCGTCTCCGGGGTGTGCCCTCCTCACGGACGGCACCGCCGCCGGCACCTGGAGTGGGGAAACAGACGCGTCGGGTCTAAACGGAGGGGATCTTGCTGTGGGTCTGGCCCGGTTTTTGCTCCAAAGTGTTCCTATGGGCTGACCTAACACAACCGGGCGGGAAGGTCCGCTGGTCAAAGCCGTCCGTGCAAAGTCAAAGGGCTAGATCCCGTGGTCAAACGCTACAGGGTTAGGTGGGACGGGGTCCCTGGGGGGTAGCAATGCCACCGGAGCGTCGCACCGGGCCCTCATACATGCGGGGTGGTGTGGTGGCATGTCCGAAGAGGCGGCACGCGTCTCCGGGGCGTGGCCCCCCCTCACGGACGGCGATGACACGGTAGTAGATGTTTTGCGCTAACGATGCGGCGTGAATATTATTAAATACTCGGAGAGCGATAAAATCATGAGTTTTTTTGCACGACGTGGGCACATGTGCTATAGGAACGATGGTATTTTTTCATAATATTTGGTGATGGAGAAGTATCCAAAAATTCCCTCTACGCGGATTACCCTTCACGCGTCTACGGCTGTGGCCGGCGGCCTACGGGGGCTAGCATGCCGCCAAATCTTGCGTAGGCGGCCTCTCACAAGTTTGGAAGTGTTGTGACGGTTGCAAACACCTGGCACGCGTGTCCGGGGTGTGCCCCCCCTCACGGACGGCGCTGCCGCCGGCACCTGGAGGGGGGAAATGGACGCGTCGGGTCTACACGGAGGGGATGTTGTTGTGGGTCTGGCCCGGTTGTTGCTCCAAAGTGTTCCTATGGGCTGACCTAACACAACCGGGCGGGGAGGTCCGCTGGTCAAAGCCCGTCTTTGCAAAGTCAAAGGGCTAGATCCCATGGTCAAACTCTACAGGGTTAGGCGGGACGGGGGCCCTGGGGGGTGGCAATGCCACCGGAGTGTCGCACCGGGCCCTCATACATGCGGGGTGGTGTGGTGGCATGTCCGAAGAGGCGGCATGCGTCTCCGGGGCGTGGCCCCCCTCACGGATGGCAATGACATGGTAGTAGACGTTCTGCGGTAACCATGCGGCGTAAATATTATTAAATACTCAGAGCGCGATAAAATCATGAGTTTTTTTGCACGACGTGGGCACATGTGCTATAGGAACGATGGTAATTTTTTCATAATTTTTTGTGATGGAGAAGTATCCGAAAAAATCCCTCTACGCGGATTGCCCTTCTCGCGTCTACGGCTGTGGCCGGCGGCCTACGAGGGCTAGCATGCCGCCAAATCTTGCGTAGGCAGCCTCTCACAAGTCTGGAAGTGTTGTGGCGGTTGCAAATGCCCGGCACGCGTGTCCGGGGTGTGCCCCCCTCACGGACGGCGCCGCTGCCGGCACCTGGAGTGGGGAAACGGATGCGTCGGGTCTACACAGAGGGGATCTTGCTGTGGGTCTGGCCCGGTTGTTGCTCCAAAGTGTTCCTATGGGCTGACCTAACACAACCGGGCGGGGAGGTCCACTGGTCAAAGCCCGTCCGTGCAAAGTCAAAGGGCTAGATCCCGTGGTCAAACGCTACAGGGTTAGGCGGGACGGGGGCCCTGGGGGTAGCAATGCCACCGGAGCGTCACACCGGGCCCTCATACATGCGGGGTGGTGTGGTGGCATGTCCGAAGAGGTGGCACGCGTCTCCGGGGCATGCCCCCCCCCCTCACGAACGGCGATGACACGGTAGTAGACGTTCTGCGGTAACGATGCGGCGTGAATATTATTAAATACTCGGAGCGCGATAAAATCATGAGTTTTTTGCACGACGTGGGCACATGTGCTATAGGAACGATGGTGTTTTTTCATAATTTTTGGTGATGGAGAAGTATCCAAAAAATTCCCTCTACGCGGATTGCCCTTTGCGCGTCTACGGCTATGGCCGGCGGCCTACGGGGGCTAGCATGCCGCCAAATCTTGCGTAGGCGGCCTCTCACAAGTCTGGAAGTGTTGTGACGGTTGCAAACGCCTAGCACGCGTGTCCGGGGTGTGCCCCCCCCCCTCGCGGACGGCGCCGCCGCTGGCACCTGGAGAGGGGAAACGGACGGGTCGGGTCTACACGGAGGGGATCTTGCTGTGGGTCTGGCCCGGTTGTTGCTCCAAAGTGTTCCTATTGGCTGACCTAACACAACCGGGCGGGGAGGTCCGCTGGTCAAAGCCCGTCCGTGCAAAGTTAAAGGGCTAGATCTCATGGTCAAATGCTACAGGGTTAGGCAGGACGGGGGGCCTAGGGGGGGGGGTAGCAATGCCACCGGAGCGTCGCACCGGGCCCTCATACATGACGGGTGGTGTGGTGGCATGTCCGAAGAGGCGGCACGCGTCTCCGGGGCGTGGCCCCTCCTCATGGACGGCGATGACACGGTAGTAGACGTTCTGCGGTAACGATCCGGCGTGAATATTATTAAATACTGGGAGCGCGATAAAATCATGAGTTTTTTTGCACGATGTGGGCACATGTGCTATAGGAACGATGGTATTTTTCATAATTTTTGGTGATGGAGAAGTATCCAAAAAATTCCCTCTACGCGGATTGCCCTTCGCGCGTCTACGGCTGTGGCCGGCGGCCTACGGGGGCTAGCATGCCGCCAAATCTTGCGTAGGCGGCCTCTCACAAGTCTGGAAGTGTTGTGACGGTTGCAAACGCCCGGCACGCGTGTCCGGGGTGTGGCCCCCCTCATGGACGGTGCTGCCGCCGGCACCTGGAGGGGGGAAACGGACGCGTCGGGTCTACACGGAGGGGATCTTGCTGTGGGTCTGGCCCGGTTGTTGCTCCAAGGTGTTCCTATGGGCTGACCTAACACAACCGGGCGGGGAGGTCCGCTGGTCAAAGCCCGTCCGTGCAAAGTCAAAGGGCTAGATCTTGTGGTCAAACGCTACAGGGTTAGGTGGGACGGGGGCCCGGGGGGTGGCAATGCCACCGGAGCGTCGCACCGGGCCCTCATACATGCGGGGTGGTGTGGTGGCATGTCCGAAGAGGCGGCACGCGTCTCCGGGGCGTGGCCCCCCCCTCACAGACGGCGATGACACGGTAGTAGACGTTCTGCGGTAACGATGCGGCGTGAATATTATTAAATACTCGGAGCGCGATAAAATTATGAGTTTTTTTTTCACGACGTGGGCACATGTGCTATAGGAACGATGGTATTTTTTTCATAATTTTTGGTGATGGAGAAGTATCCGAAAAAATCCCTCTACGCGGATTCCCCTTCGCGCGTCTACGGCTGTGGCCGGCGGCCTACGGGGGCTAGCATGCCACCAAATCTTGCGTAGGCAGCCTCTCACAAGTCTGGAAGTGTTGTGGCGGTTTCAAACGCCCGGCACGCGTGTCCGGGGTGTGCCCCCCTCACGGACGGCGCCGCCGCCGGCACCTGGAGTGGGGAAACGGACGCGTCGGGTCTACATGGAGGGGATCTTGCTGTGGGTCTGGCCCGGTTATTGCTCCAAAGTGTTCCTATGGGCTGACCTAACACAACCGGGCGGGGAGGTCCGCTGGTCAAAGCCCGTCCGTGCAAAGTCAAAGGGCTAGATCCCGTGGTCAAATGCTACAGGGTTAGGCGGGACGGGGGCCCTGGGGGGGGGGGGTAGCAATGCCACCGGAGCGTCGCACCGGGCCCTCATACATGCAGGGTGGTGTGGTGGCATGTCCGAAGAGGCGGCACGCGTCTCCGAGGCATGCCCCCCCCTCACGGACGGCGATGACACGGTAGTAGACGTTCTGCGGTAACGATGCGGCGTGAATATTATTAAATACTCGGAGCGCGATAAAATCATGAGTTTTTTTTGCACGACGTGGGCACATGTGCTATAGGAACGATGGTGTTTTTTCATAATTTTTGGTGACGGAGAAGTCTCCGAAAAATACCCTCTACGCGGATTGCCCTTCGCGCGTCTACGGCTGTGGCCGGCGGCCTACGGGGGCTAGCATGCCGCCAAATCTTGCGTAGGCGGCCTCTCACAAGTCTGGAAGTGTTGTGACGGTTGCAAACGCCTGGCAGGCGTGTCCGGGGTGTGCCCCCCCCCCCCTCGCGGATGGCGTCGCCGCCGGCACCTGAAGGGGGGAAACGGATGCGTCGGGTCTACACGGAGGGGATCTTGCTGTGGGTCTGGCCCGGTTGTTGCTCCAAAGTGTTCCTATGGGTTGACCTAACACAACCAGGTGGGGAGGTCCGCTGGTCAAAGCCCGTCAGTGCAAAGTCAAAGGGCTAGATCCCGTGGTCAAACGCTACAGGGTTAGGCGGGACGGGGGCCCTGGGCGTAGCAATGCCACCGGAGCGTCGCATCGGGCCCTCATACATGCGGGGTGGTGTGGTGGCATGTCCGAAGAGGCGGCACACATCTCCGGGGCGTGCCCCCCTAACGAACGGCGATGACACGGTAGTAGCCATTCTGCCGTAACGATGCGGCGTGAATATTATTAAATACTCGGAGCGCGATAAAATCATGACTTTTTTTGCACGACGTGGGCACATGTGCTATAGGAACAATAAAATTTTTTTCATATTTTTTGGTGATGGAGAAGTATCCGAAAAATTCCCTCTACACGGATTGCCCTTCGCGCGTCTACGGCTCTGGCCGGCGGCCTCCGGGGGTTAGCATGCCGCCAAATCTTGCGTAGGCGGCCTCTCACAAGTTTGGAAGTGTTGTGGTGGTTGCAAACGCCCGGCACGCGTGTCTGGGGTGTGCCCCCTCTCACGGACGGCACCGCCGCCGACACCTAAAGGGGGGAAACGGACGCGTCGGGTCTACACGGAGGGGATCTTGTTGTGGGTCTGGCCCGGATGTTGCTCCAAAGTGTTCCTATGGGCTGACCTAACACAACCGGGGGGGAGGTCCACTGGTCAAAGCCCGTCCGTGCAAATTCAAAGGGCTAGATCCCGTGGTCAAACGCTACAGGGCTAGGCGGGACGGGGGCCCTGGGGGTAGCAATGCCACCGGAGCGTCGCACCGAGCCCTCATACATGCGGGGTGGTGTGCTGGCATGTCCGAAGAGGCGGCACGCGTCTCCGGGGTATGCCCCCGTCACGGACGGCGCCGCCGCCGGCACCTGGAGGGGGGAAACGGACGCGTCGGGTCTACACGGAGGGGATCTTGCTGTGGGTCTGGCCCGGATGTTGCTCAAAAGTGTTCTTATGGGCTGACCTAACACAACCGGGTGGAGAGGTCCACTGGTCAAATCCCGTCCGTGCAAAGTCAAAGGGATAGATCCCGTGGTCAAACGCTATAGGGTTAGGCGGGACGGGGGCCCTGGGGTAGCAATGCCACCGGAGCGTCGCATCGGGCCCTCATACATGCGGCGTGGTGTGGTGGCATGTCCGAAGAGGCGGCATGCATCTCCGGGGCATGGCCCCCCCTAACGGACGACGACGACACGGTAGTAGCCATTCTGCGGTAACGATGCGGCGTGAATATTATTAAATACTCGGAGCGCGATAAAATCATGAGTTTTTTTGCACGACGTGGGCACATGTGCTATAGGAACGATGATATTTTTTTCATAATTTTTGGTGATGGAGAAGTATCCGAAAAATTCCCTCTACGCGGATTGCCCTTCGCGCGTCTACGGCTGTGGCCGGCGGCCTCCGGGGGCTAGCATGCCACCAAATCTTGCGTAGGCGGCCTCTCACAAGTTTGGAAGTGTTGTGTTGGTTGCAAACGCCCGGCACGCGTGTCCGGGGTGTGCCCCCCCTCACGGACAGCGCCGCTGCCGGCACCTAGAGGGTGGAAACGGACGCGTCGGGTCTACACGGAGGGGATATTGTTGTGGGTCTGGCGCGGATGTTGCTCCAAAGTGTTCCTATGGGCTGACCTAACACAACCGGCTAGGGAGGACCACTGGTCAAAGCCCGTCCGTGCAAAGTCAAAGGGCTAGATTCCGTGGTCAAATGCTACAGGGCTAGGCGGGATGGGGGCCGTGGGGGTAGCAATGCCACCGGAGCGTCGCACCGAGCCCTCATACATGCGGGGTGGTGTCCTGGCATGTCCGAAGAGGCGGCACACGTCTCCGGGGTGTGCCCCCCTCACG
>NC_041382.1:753570439-753573735 GCF_002162155.2 Triticum dicoccoides
ACCGGGTCCTCATACATGCGGGGTGGTGTGGTGGCATGTCCGAAGAGGCGGCACGCGTCTCCGGGGCGTGGCCCCCCTAACGAACGGCGATGACACGGTAGTAGATGTTGTGCGGTAACGATGCGGCGTGAATATTATTAAATACTCGGAGCGCGATAAAATCATGAGTTTTTTTGCATGACGTGGGCACATGTGCTATAGGAATGATGGTATTTTTTCATAATTTTTGGTGATGGAGAAGTATCCGAAAAAATCCCTCTATGCGGATTGCCCTTCGCGCGTCTACGGCTGTGGCCGGCGGCCTACGGGGGCTAGCATGCCGCCAAATCTTGCGTAGGCAGCCTCTCACAAGTCTGGAAGTGTTGTGGCGTTTGCAAACGCCCGGCACGCATGTCCGGGGTGTGCCCCCCTCACGGACGGCGCCGCTGCTGGCACCTGGAGTGGGGAAACGGACGCGTCGGGTCTACACGGAGGGGATCTTGCTGTGGGTCTGGCCCGGTTGTTGCTCCAAAGTGTTCCTATGGGCTTACCTAACACAACCGGGCGGGGAGGTCCGCTGGTCAAAGCACGTCTGTGCAAAGTCAAAGGGCTAGATCCCGTGGTCAAACGCTACAGGGTTAGGCGGGACGGGGGCCCTGGGGGGTAGCAATGCCACCGAAGTGTCGCACCGGCCCCTCATACATGCGGGGTGGTGTGGTGGCATGTCCGAAGAGGCGGCACGCGTCTCCGGGGCATGGCCCCCCCTCACGGACGGCGATGACACGGTAGTAGACGTTCTGCGGTAATGATGCGGCGTGAATATTATTAAATACTCGGAGCGCGATAATATCATGAGTTTTTTTGCACGACCCGGGAATATGTGCTATAGGAACGATGGTGTTTTTTCATTATTTTTGGTGATGGAGAAGTATCCGAAAAATTCCCTCTACGCGGATTGCCCTTCGCGCGTCTACGGCTATGGCCGGCGGCCTACGGGGGCTAGCATGCCGCCAAATCTTGCATAGGCGGCCTCTCACAAGTCTAGAAGTGTTGTGACGGTTGCAAACGCCCGGCACGCGTGTCCGGGGTGTGCCCCCCCCCTCTCGCGGACGGCGCCGCCGCCGGCACCTGAAGGGGGGAAACGGACGCGTCGGGTCTACACGGAGGGGATCTTACTGTGGGTCTGGCCCGTTTGTTGCTCCAAAGTGTTCCTATGGGTTGACCAAACACAACCAGGCGGGGAGGTCCGCTGGTCAAAGCCCGTCCGTGCAAAGTCAAAGGGCTAGATCTCGTGGTCAAACGCTACAGGGTTAGGCGGGACGGGGGCCCTGGGGGGGGGGGTAGCAATGCCACCGGAGCGTCGCACCGGGCCCTCATACATGCGGGGTGGTGTGGTGGCATGTCCGAAGAGGCGGCACGCGTCTCCGGGGCGTGGCCCCCCCTCATGGACGGCGATGACACGGTAGTAGATGTTTTGCGGTAACGATGCGGCGTGAATATTATTAAATACTCGGAGCGCGATAAAATCATGAGTTTTTTTGCACGACGTGGGCACATGTGCTATAGGAACGATGGTATTTTTTCATAATATTTGGTGATGGAGAAGTATCCCAAAATTCCCTCTACGCGGATTACCCTTCGCGCGTCTACGGCTGTGGCCGGCAGCCTACGGGGGCTAGCATGCCGCCAAATCATGCGTAGGCGGCCTCTCACAAGTCTGGAAGTGTTGTGACGGTTGCAAACGCCTGGCACGCGTGTCCGGGGTGTGCCCCCCCTCACGGACGGCGCTGCCGCCGGCACCTAGAGGGGGGAAACGGACGCGTCGGGTCTACACGGAGGGGATCTTGCTGTGGGTCTGGCCCGGTTGTTGCTCCAAAATGTTCCTATGGGCTGACCTAACACAACCGGGCGGGGAGGTCCGCTGGTCAAAGCCCGTCTTTGCAAAGTCAAAGGGCTAGATCGCATGGTCAAACGCTACAGGGTTAGGCGGGACGGGGGCCCTGGGGGGTGGCAATGCCACCGGAGTGTCGCACCGGGCCCTCATACATGCGGGGTGGTGTGGTGGCATGTCCGAAGAGGCGGCATGCATCTCCGAGGCGTGGCCCCCTCACGGACGGCGATGACATGGTAGTATACGTTCTGCGGTAACGATGCAGCGTGAATATTATTAAATACTCAGAGCGCGATAAAATCATGAGTTTTTTTGCACGACGTGGGCACATGTGCTATAGGAACGATGACATTTTTTCATAATTTTTGGTGATGGAGAAGTATCCGAAAAAATCCCTCTACGCGGATTGCCCTTCTCGCGTCTACGGCTGTGGCCGGCGGCCTACGGGGGCTAGCATGCCGCCAAATCTTGCGTAGGCAGCCTCTCACAAGTCTGGAAGTGTTGTGGCGGTTGCAAACACCTGGCACGCGTGTCCGGGGTGTGCCCCCCTCACGGACGGCGCCGCTGCCGGCACCTGGAGTGGGGAAATGGACGCGTCGGGTCTACACAGAGGGGATCTTGCTGTGGGTCTGGCCCGGTTGTTGCTCCAAAGTGTTCCTATGGGCTGACCTAACACAACCGGGCGGGGAGGTCCACTGGTCAAAGCCCGTCCGTGCAAAGTCAAAGGGCAAGATCCCGTGGTCAAACGCTACAGGGTTAGGCTGGACGGGGGCCCTGGGGGTACCAATGCCACCGGAGCGTCGCACCGGGCCCTCATACATGTGGGGTGGTGTGGTGGCATGTCCGAAGAGGTGGCACGCGTCTCCGGGGCATGCCCCCCCCCTCACGGACGGCGATGACACGGTAGTAGACGTTCTGCGGTAACGATGCGGCGTGAATATTATTAAATACTCGGAGCGCGATAAAATCATGAGTTTTTTGCACGACGTGGGCACATGTGCTATAGGAACGATGGCGTTTTTTCATAATTTTTGGTGATGGAGAAGTATCCAAAAAATTCCCTCTACACAGATTGCCCTTCGCGCGTCTACGGCTATGGCCGGCGGCCTACGGGGGCTAGCATGCCGCCAAATCTTGCGTAGGCGGCCTCTCACAAGTCTGGAAGTGGTGTGACGGTTGCAAACGCCCAGCACCCGTGTCCGGGGTGTGCCCCCCCCCCTCGCGGACGGCACCGCCGCTGGCACCTGGAGAGGGGAAACGGACGCGTCGGGTCTACACGGAGGGGATCTTGCTGTGGGTCTGGCCCGGTTGTTGCTCCAAAGTGTTCCTATTGGCTGACCTAACACAACCGGGCGGGGAGGTCCGCTGGTCAAAGCCCGTCCGTGCAAAGTCAAAGGGCTAGATCCCGTGGTCAAACGCTACAGGA
>NC_041382.1:753574007-753575302 GCF_002162155.2 Triticum dicoccoides
CACCGGGCCCTCATACATGAGGGGTGGTGTGGTGGCATGTCCGAAGAGGCGGCATGCGTCTCCGGGGCGTGGCCCCCCCTCATGGACGACGATGACACGGTAGTAGACGTTCTGCGGTAACGATCCGGCGTGAATATTATTAAATACTGGGAGCTCGATAAAATCATGAGTTTTTTTGCACGACGTGGGCACATGTGCTATAGGAACGATGGTATTTTTTCATAATTTTTGGTGATGGAGAAGTATCCAAAAAATTCCCTCTACGCGGATTGCCCTTCGCGCGTCTACGGCTATGGCCGGCGGCCTACGGGGGCTAGCATGCCGCCACATCTTGCATAGGCGGCGTAAGACAAGTCTGGAAGTGTTGTGACGGTTGCAAACGCCCGGCACGCGTGTCCGGGGTGTGGCCCCCCTCATGGACGGTGCTGCCGCCGGCACCTGGAGGGGGGAAACGGACGCGTCGGGTCTACACGGAGGGGATCTTGCTGTGGGTCTGGCCCGGTTGTTGCTCCAAATTGTTCCTATGGGCTGACCTAACACAACCGGGCGGGGAGGTCCGCTGGGCAAAGCCCGTCCGTGCAAAGTCAAAGGGCTAGATCTCATGGTCAAACGCTACAGGGTTAGGTGGGACGGGCGCCCTGGGGGGTGGCAATGCCACCGGAGCGTCGCACCAGGCCCTCATACATGCGGGGTGGTGTGGTGGCATGTCCTAAGAGGCGGCACGCGTCTCCGGGGCGTGGCCCCCCCTCACAGACGGCGATGACACGGTAGTAGACGTTCTACGATAACGATGCGGCTTGAATATTATTAAATACTCGGAGCGCGATAAAATCATGAGTTTTTTTTCACGACGTGGGCACATGTGCTATAGGAACGATGGTATTTTTCATAACTTTTGGTGATGGAGAAGTATCCGAAAGAATCCCTCTACACGGATTCCCCTTTGCGCGTCTACGGCTGTGGCCGGCGGCCTACGGGGGCTAGCATGCCACCAAATCTTGCGTAGGCAGCCTCTCACAAGTCTGGAAGTGTTGTGGCGGTTTCAAACGCCCGGCACGCGTGTTCGGGGTGTGCCCCCCTCACGGACGGCGCCGCCGCCGGCACCTGGAGTGGGGAAACGGACGCGTCGGGTCTACATGGAGGGGATCTTGCTGTGGGTCTGGCCCGGTTGTTGCTCCAAAGTGTTCCTATGGGCTGACCTAACACAACCGGGCGGGGAGGTCCGCTGGTCAAAGCCCGTCCGTGCAAAGTCAAAGGGCTAGATCCCGTGGTCAAATGCTACAGGATTAGGCGGG
>NC_041382.1:753575580-753578856 GCF_002162155.2 Triticum dicoccoides
ACCGGAGCGTCGCACCGGGCCCTCATACATGACGGGTGGTGTGGTGGCATGTCCGAAGAGGCGACACGGTAGTAGACGTTGTGCGGTAACGATGCGGCGTGAATATTATTAAATACTCGGAGCGCGATAAAATCATGAGTTTTTTTTGCACGACGTGGGCACATGTGCTATAGGAACGATGGTGTTTTTTCATAATTTTTGGTGATGGAGAAGTATCCGAAAAATTCCCTCTACGCGGATTGCCCTTCGCGCGTCTACGGCTGTGGCCGGCGGCCTACGGGGGCTAGCATGCCGCCAAATCTTGCGTAGGCGGCCTCTCACAAGTCTGGAAGTGTCGTGACGGTTGCAAACGCCCGGCAGGCGTGTCCGGGGTGTGCCCCCCCCCCTCGGGGACGGCGTCGCCGCCGGCACCTGAAGGGGGGAAACGGATGCGTCGGGTCTACACGGAGGGGATCTTGCTGTGGGTCTGGCCCGGTTGTTGCTCCAAAGTGTTCCTATGGGCTGACCTAACACAACCAGGCGGGGAGGTCCGCTGGTCAAAGCCCGTCCGTGCAAAGTCAAAGGGCTAGATCCCGTGGTCAAACGCTACAGGGTTAGGCGGGACGGGGGCCCTGGGGGGTAGCAATGCCACCGGAGCGTCGCACCGGGCCCTCATACATGCGGGGTGGTGTGGTGGCATGTCCGAAGATGCGGCACGCGTCTCCGGGGCGTGGCCCCCCCTCACGGACGGCGATGACACGGTAGTAGACGTTGTGCGATAACGATGCGGCGTGAATATTATTAAATACTCAGAGCGCGATAAAATCATGAGTTTTTAGCACAACGTGGGCACATGTGCTATAGGAACGATGGTGTTTTTTCATAATTTTGGTGATGGAGAAGTATCCGAAAAATTCCCTCTACGCGGATTGCCCTTCGCGCGTCTACGGCTGTGGCCGGCGGCCTACGGGGGCTAGCATGCCTCCAAATCTTGCATAGGCGGCCTCTCACAAGTCTAGAAGTGTTGTGACGGTTGCAAACGCCCGGCACGCGTGTCCGGGGTGTGCCCCCCCTTCGCGGACGGCGCCGCCGCCGGCACCTGAAGGGGGGAAACGGACGCGTCGGGTCTACACGGAGGGGATCTTACTGTGGGTCTGGCCCGGTTGTTGCTCCAAAGTGTTCCTATGGGTTGACCAAACACAACCAGGCGGGGAGGTCCGCTGGTCAAAGCCCGTCCGTGCAAAGTCAAAGGGCTTGATCTCGTGGTCAAACGCTACAGGGTTAGGCGGGACGGGGGCCCTGGGGGGGGGGAGGGGGTAGCAATGCCACCGGAGCGTCGCACCGGGCCCTCATACATGCGGGGTGGTGTGGTGGCATGTCCGAAGAGGCGTCACGCGTCTCCGGGGCGTGCCCCCCCCTCATGGACGGCGATGACACGGTAGTAGACGTTCTGCGGTAACGATGCGGCGTGAATATTATTAAATACTCGGAGCGCGATAAAATCATGAGTTTTTTTGCACGACGTGGGCACATGTGCTATAGGAACGATGGTATTTTTTCATAATATTTGGTGATGGAGAAGTATGCGAAAAATTCCCTCTACGCGGATTGCCCTTCGCGCGTCTACGGCTGTGGCCGGCGGCCTACGGGGGCTAGCATGCCGCCAAATCTTGTGTAGGCAGCCTCTCACAAGTCTGGAAGTGTTGTGGCGGTTGCAAACGCCCGGCACGCGTGTCCGGGGT
The DNA here is from genome assembly GCF_002162155.2 of Triticum dicoccoides. NCBI lineage: Eukaryota > Viridiplantae > Streptophyta > Magnoliopsida > Poales > Poaceae > Triticum > Triticum dicoccoides. The sequence goes on from NC_041382.1 coordinate 753,577,302, forward strand.
GTGCCCCCCTCACGGACGGTGCCGCCGCCGACACCTGGAGTGGGGAAACGGACGCGTCGGGTCTACACGGGGGGGATCTTGCTGTGGGTCTGGCCCGGTTGTTGCTCCAAAGTGTTCCTATGGGCTGACCTAACACAACCGGGCGGGGAGGTCCGCTGGTCAAAGCCCGTCCGTGCAAAGTCAAAGGGCTAGATCCCGTGGTCAAACGCTACAGGGTTAGGCGGGACGGGGGCCCTGGGGTAGCAATGCCACCGGAGCATCGCACCGGGCCCTCATACATGCGGGGTGGTGTGGTGGCATGTCCGAAGAGGCGGCACGCGTCTCCGGGGCGTGCCCCCCCCCTCACGGACGACGATGACACGGTAGTAGACGTTCTGCGGTAACGATGTGGCGTGAATATTATTAAATACTCGGAGCGCGATAAAATCATGAGTTTTTTTGCACGACGTGGGCACAAGTGCTATAGGAAGGATGGTATTTTTTTCATAATTTTTAGTGATGGAGAAGTATCCGAAAAAAACCCTCTACGCGGATTGCCCTTCGCGCGTCTAAGGCTGTGGCCGGCGGCCTACGGGGGCTAGCATGCTGCCAAATCCTGCGTAGGCAGCCTCTCACAACTCTGGAAGTGTTGTGGCGGTTGCAAACGCCCGGCACGCATGTCCGGGGTGTGCTCCCCCTCACGGACGGCGCCGCCGCAGGCACCTGGAGTGGGGAAACGGACTCGTCGGGTCTACACGGAGGGGATCTTGCTGTGGGTCTGGCCCGGTTGTTGCTCCAATGTGTTCCTATGGGCTGACCTAACACAACCGGGTGGGGAGGTCCGCTGGTCAAAGCCCGTTCGTGCAATGTCAAAGGGCTAGATCCCGTGGTCAAACGCTACAGGGTTAGGCGAGACGGGGGCCCTGGGGGGTAGCAATGCCACCGGAGCGTCGCACCGGGCCCTCATACATGCGGGGTGGTGTGGTGGCATGTCCAAAGATGCGGCACGCGTCTCCGGGGCGTGGCCCCCCCTCACGGACGGCGATGACACGGTGGTAGACGTTGTGCGATAACGATGCGGCGTGAATATTATTAAATACTCGGAGCGCGATAAAATCATGAGTTTTTTGCACAACGTGGGCACATGTGCTATAGGAACGATGGTGTTTTTTCATAATTTTGGTGATGGAGAAGTATCCGAAAAATTCCCTCTACGCGGATTGCCCTTCGCGCGTCTACGGCTGTGGCCGGCGGCCTATGGGGGCTAGCATACCGCCAAATCTTGCATAGGCGGCCTCTCACAAGTCTAGAAGTGTTGTGACGGTTGCAAACGCCCGACACGCGTGTCCGGGGTGTGCCCCCCCTCGCGGACGGCGCCGCCGCCGGCACCTGAGGGGGGGAAACGGACGCGTCGGGTCTACACGGAGGGGATCTTACTGTGGGTCTGGCCCGGTTGTTGCTCCAAAGTGTTCCTATGGGTTGACCAAACACAACCAGGCGGGGAGGTCCGCTGGTCAAAGCCCGTCCGTGCAAAGTCAAAGGGCTAGATCTCGTGGTCAAACACTACAGGGTTAGG
>NC_041382.1:753579275-753581236 GCF_002162155.2 Triticum dicoccoides
GGGGTGGTGTGGTGGCATGTCCGAAGAGGCGTCACGCGTCTCCGGGGCGTGGCCCCCCCTCATGGACGGCGATGACACGGTAGTAGACGTTCTGCGGTAACGATGCGGCGTGAATATTATTAAATACTCGGAGCGCGATAAAATCATGAGTTTTTTTGCACGACGTGGGCACATGTGCTATAGGAACGATGGTATTTTTTCATAATATTTGGTGATGGAGAAGTATGCGAAAAATTCCCTCTACGCGGATTGCCCTTCGCGCGTCTACGGTTGTGGCCGGCGGCCTACGGGGGCTAGCATGCCGCCAAATCTTGTGTAGGCAGCCTCTCACAAGTCTGGAAGTGTTGTGGCGGTTGCAAACGCCCGGCACGCGTGTCCGGGGTGTGCCCCCCTCACGGACGGCGCAGCCGCCGACACCTGGAGTGGGGAAACGGACGCGTCGGGTCTACACGGGGGGATCTTGCTGTGGGTCTGGCCCGGTTGTTGCTCCAAAGTGTTCCTATGGGCTGACCTAACACAACCGGGCGGGGAGGTCCGCTGGTCAAAGCCCGTCCATGCAAAGTCAAAGGGCTAGATCCCGTGGTCAAACGCTACAGGGTTAGGCGGGACGGGGGCCCTGGGGGGTAGCAATGCCACCGGAGCATCGCACCGGGCCCTCATACATGCGGGGTGGTGTGGTGGCATGTCCGAAGAGGCGGCACGCGTCTCCGGGGCGTGCCCCCCCTCACGGACGGCGATGACACGGTAGTAGACGTTCCGCGGTAACGATGTGGCGTGAATATTATTAAATACTCGGAGCGCGATAAAATCATGAGTTTTTTTGCACGACGTGGGCACAAGTGCTATAGGAAGGATGGTATTTTTTTCATAATTTTTAGTGATGGAGAAGTATCCGAAAAAACCCCTCTACGCGGATTGCCCTTCGCGCGTCTAAGGCTGTGGCCGGCGGCCTACGGGGGCTAGCATGCTGCCAAATCCTGCGTAGGCAGCCTCTCACAAGTCTGGAAGTGTTGTGGCGGTTGCAAACGCCCGGCACGCGTGTCCGGGGTGTGGCTCCCCTCACGGACGGCGCCGCCGCAGGCACCTGGAGTGGGGAAACGGACTCGTCGGGTCTACACGGAGGGGATCTTGCTGTGGGTCTGGCCCGGTTGTTGCTCCAATGTGTTCCTATGGGCTGACCTAACACAACCGGGTGGGGAGGTCCGCTGGTCAAAGCCCGTTCGTGCAAAGTCAAAGGGCTAGATCCCGTGGTCAAACGCTACAGGGTTAGGCGAGACGGGGCCCTGGGGGGTAGCAATGCCACCGGAGCGTCGCACCGGGCCCTCTTACATGCGGGATGGTGTGGTGGCATGTCTGAAGAGGCGGCACACGTCTCCGGGGCGTGCCCCCCCCTCACAGACGGCGAGTCGGCAGCCATGCGCTCCCAGACCCGCGACGAGGCCACGGCCTCGGTGGACGAAGCTACTCGAGTTCGACGCCTCCCCTCCCCTCTGTGTGGTTCCGGGAGAGGAGAGGGCCGAGCGGTTAAAAAAACATTAAAAATCCATATGAAATAATAATACATAAAAAATATAAAAAAGAAAAAAATATAACTATAAAAAACATTAAAAAATCTATATGAAATAAAAAACATAAAGAAGGAAAAATATGAACTACTAAAAATATTTAAAAAATGAAAAATATGAACTACTAAAAACATTTAAAAAATGAAAAATATAACTATGCCGATGGCAAAGCCGTCGGTATAGCTGCGGCCATAGGGGACGTGTCACGGGGATCGGTGACGTGGCATCTATGCCGACGGCAGCCGTCGGCATAGTTTGCCTTATCCCCTCGCGTCGACCCTCATCCACTCAATCTCTCCCACTCCCCGCGACCCCGCCCCCTGCTGCCGTCGCCGCACTCGGCCCCTGCCGCCGCCGCCGCACTCGCCGCCGCCCCCTGCCGCCGCCGCCGCACTC
>NC_041382.1:753581570-753616238 GCF_002162155.2 Triticum dicoccoides
CCGGCCCTTCCTGCGTGGATGCCGCCCCAGCCGGCCCACGGCCTAGCCTGGCCGGCCCCCTGCTGGTCCGACTGGCCGGCCCCTCTGGCGACCGCCCCCTGCCGCTCCGGTGGCCGTCCCCTGCCCCGACCGGCCGCCCCCTGCTCCGGTGGTCGCCCCCTCATCCGTAGGTAAGATTTTTTTTACCTTTTTTGTGTAGTAATGTTGTAGATGAATGCATATATATATATAGTAATAGATGATTAGATAGATGGATGTTAGATAGATGAATGAAATGAAAGAGAGTATAAATGTGAAAAAAAATTAAGTGCACAATGTGAGATAGATAGATGAGATGAATGGATATTTGTGTAGTTTTACTATTTTTTTAGATACATACTCAATATTATAGCTATATGTATTGTGAAGATGACATGAGAGGGAAGAGTAATTTTTTTGTGAAGATAGATAGACGAAAGTTAAAATTTGGATATGATGAGTGGTTACTTCATCAAGTTGGTCTTGCTAAAACAAGTTTGTGATATGATGTGATGTGTGATGATGCTTTATATGTGATGTGATGACCTAATTTTTTTCATTTGGTGGAATTTAGAGGATTTCTGGTGTTGCCTCCGGTGGAGTGATCATTGACGTTGGAGCTCTTGGTCTTTGATTGTCCCTTCGCTGATCGACTACATCATCTACATCCGAGGATGAGCTACAAATCCACCACCTCATATGTTCTTTTAATCATGTCACTAGATTAAATTTTCACATCAAGTCGCGTAACCTAGGTCTCCCGTCCGAAAGGGTTGCATCGATAAATATGCATTCAATTGCATATTTATCACCGCAACTCTTTCGGATTGTCCAGCGCTTTCCACGGACAGCCCGAGGATGTGTAGATTGGGTACGTTGTTCATGCTCTACCCCGTTCCGAGACAGGATTTCGGCGGCGCCTCCCTGTTGTTCTCCGGATGCACATTCTCTCGGCATTTTGCTGAGACGTGTATTTGGAGAATAGTGGGGAGGTGCTGCCGAAATTTTGTCTCGGAATGGGGTAGAGCATGGACAACATACTCAATCTACACATTCTCGGGTGGGATTAGGACCCATCTTTACCTATTAGAGATGTAGGTGGATTAAATGTCGTTTCTCGTCAACCTTGTAAAAAATAAAATATTGATGTGAGTAATTTAAATGAATCCTTAATTTTGTTGTGTGGCTTCCAATAAAGTAGAGATGGCAGATAATCAGTGGATGTATAGTGGGTTTTTTCCGTCGGAATCAAGTAACAACAGAGTGGGTCGAGAAAACTGATGTGTTTTTGAAAGAGATATTCCGTAGTCCAATGAGGATGGTTCCAGAATGCCCGTGTGCCAGATGTAAGAGACGTATCCGCAGAGATAAGAGTTAGATGACTAAGCACCTTCGCACTCATGGATTTATGCCCAACTTTAATATGTCGATAAACTTTGCCCAGCAGGACCGTGGTAGAGAGGATGTGATACGACAACGCGTCGCTGGTTATGAGGATGATGGGGTTAGAGACATGCTAGATGATGTCTTTGCTGCACAGCCGACACCTCCGTCACATTCAGCGAATGAACCGGAGGAACCGGAGGAAACCGCAAAGGCCTTCCTGGAAATCTTGGCCTCGTCAAAGAAACCTCTCTATGAGGGTGCCAAGCTGTCTGTGCTGGATGCCATCTCGCAACTGATGGCAGTCAAGGCTGAGTACGACTGTAGCCGAGGTTGCTTCATAGCATTTCTGGGAGTATGGGCTAACAGCCTGCCTGAGGGCCATGAACTGCCGAAAACCATGTACGCTACAAAGAAAATCATGAAGGCGTATGAGAAAATACATGTTTGTCCAAAGAATTTCCTTTTGTTTAGGCATGAGTATGCGGATGACAAGTACTGTAGGAAGTGCGGTTCCTCTCGGTATATTGAGGTGGTCGATAAGCATGGTCAGAAGCAGCAGCTAAAAATCCCTGTGAAGGTTCTTCGGTATCTTGATTTTATAAAAAGACTGCAGCGCCTTTTCATCACCAAGGAGTCTGCCAAAATGATGAAGTGGCAAAAGGAAGGGAAAAGGTACAATCCAAAAAAAATTGTACATCCATCAGGAGGTGAAGCATGGAAGTCATTCGATATAGAGTACCCGGAGGAAGCAGCCGAGGCTGGGAATGTCAGAATTGCTATAACAGGTGATGGGTTCAATCCATATGGTATGTCGTCTAATCCATACAGCTGTTGGCCCGTATTTGTTATTCCGCTCAATCTCCCTCCCGGCGCCATAATGCAACGCAAGACCATGTTCCTGTCGCTTATAATTCCGGGGCCTGAATATCTGGGGAAGAATTTGAGTGTGTTTATGCAGCCGTTGGTGGATGATTTGCACCATTCTTGGTACTTCCCGAGGTTGACATACGATCGACATCTGCAGAAAAAATTCTTGATGAAAGTTTGGCTACAATATTGCATGCATGACTTTCCCGGTTATGCCCTGTTCTGCGGATGGTGTACAAGTGGAAAGATGCCTTGTCCAGTGTGCATGCAGGCCTTAATTTTCATTTGGCTGAAGAAGGGTGGCAAGTATGTTGCATTTGACCTGCATCGACAGTTCCTCCCTTCAGACCATCCTGATAGGGAAGACAAGAAGAACTTCACAAAAGGCAAAGTTGTCCATGAAGTAAACGAGATTCCAACGTTTTTTGGTGCGGATGTGCTTGCTCAGCTGAAAGCTCTTAAGCCTGCCGGTGAAGGGAAAGGCAAAGGCAAAGGCAAAGGCAAAGCCACAGGCGAAGACGAGGGCGAGGGCAAAGGAAAAGGTAAAGGAATTTTTTTTGAAGGATATGGTGAGACACACAACTGGACTCACATTACCCCCTTCATGCAGCTTCCCTATTTTAAGGACCTCAAACTTCCATACAACATAGACGTGATGCACACCGAAAAGAATGTCGCAGAGTCCCTTTTTCACACGATCCTCAACATTCCTGATAAGACAAAGGATAATGTTAATGCTAGAGTTGATCAACAGAATATTTGTGATAGACCACGTCTACACATGCAGCCTCCCACAGGCAGTCGAAAATCTTGGTTCAAGCCAGATGCTGACTTCGTACTTAAAAAGGATCATAAGATGGAGGCATTCAAGTGGCTGAAACACATCGTGAAGTTCACTGATGGTTATTCGTCGAATATAAGTAAGGGGGTCAATCTTTCAACGGGCAGAGTGACCGGGCTCAAGAGTCATGACTATCATGTATGGATTGAGCGGATTATGCCGGTGATGGTTTGGGGCTATGTTCCCGAGCGTGTCTGGCGTGTGCTTGTGGAGTTAAGCCATTTCTTCCGCACGCTTTGTGCTAAAGAAGTATGTCCTGAGAAGATAAAAGAAATGCATAAGAAGGCGCCGGAGGTGATACGCAAGCTAGAGAAGATCTTCCCGCCAGGCTTCTTTACTCCGATGACACATCTCATTTTGCACCTCCCGAACGAGGTATTGTTGGGGGGCCCTGTGCATAATCGTTGGCAGTACGGCCCTGAGAGATCGAACAAGCATCTGAGACAGAAATGTGGAAACAAAGCTAAGATTGAAGTTTCCATAGCTGAGGCGGTTATCCTAGAGGAGGTGGCAGACCTCAGGACAGCCTACTATCCGGACCATGTTCCCACGTTGCACAATAAGGTGTCTCGATACAATACAGAAGAACCCAAGTATAAACCCAAGTTGCCTCTATTCATCGGGCAAGGTGGTAGGGCTGGATGCTCGAAACCTTACCTCATGCCACAAGATGAGTGGGAGGATGTCATGTTCTATATCTTGCACAACATCAAGGAAGTTGAGGATGAGTGGATGAGGTAATACCTTTGCACCATTCTTTTAGTCCATTCATTATGTTCACTTTGCCTAGTTCTTATACCGATGTTCTTATTGTAGTCGATTCGTTGAAGAAGAATGGACGGGAATGCTGCCTCCAACTGAAGCGGAGGCACTTGCTCTTCTCCGAAAGGGTGCTGATGGAAGGAAAAATTTCGTTGCGTGGTTCATGGAGAAAGTAATTTTTCACACTTCCCTATTACCTATTTCAATTAAACTCATGCACCCTATAATTTCAATTAAACTCATGCACCCTATAATTTCAATTAAACTTGTAGGGAAATGATCCGACCGAATCAATGGATGAAGAATTGAGATGGGTTTCCATGGGTTTTGACCCTGTCGTCATGACATGCCAAAAGTATGATGTGAATGGGTATCGCTTCCATACAGAGGAGCACCAGAACAGTCGGCCTGATCCCAAAACCATAAATACTGGAGTCTTCACTGAAGGAGATAATAAAGTAGATTACTACGGAAGGGTAGGAAAAATATACGAGCTTACATTCAAACGTGGCCGCGAACACCTAAGTCTCACTGTGTTCAAATGCCAATGGTTCGACCCCAAAAAGGGTCTGAGACATATGCCTTCTGTTGGTTTAGTTGAAGTTAAACCATCAACCGTCTATGCCGGAGCTGATCTCTTTATCGCCGCTACCCAGGCCACACAAGTATATTATCTGCCTTACCCATGCCAGAAAGAGTACCTAAAGGGTTGGGAAGTTGTGTTCAAGGTGTCGCCGCATGGTAAGCTACCGGACCCGAACGATGAAGATTACTACAACATAAACCCCATGACATACGAGGGAGTGTTCTATCAAGAGGAACATGACGACATGGTCCGAAACAACGAGGATGATAACTTGGGTTATGTTGACCTAGACCTAAACGACGACGACGCACAGATTGATGGTGAGGCAGTTGTGAATCAAAGAGACATAATTATGCTTGAAAAGTTAAATAAAGACGCTGACGATGAGGAAGAGCCTCCACCTCCGTCAGACAACGAAGAAGATATGTGTGATAGTGATGATGAGACCGGTCCACAAATAGATTACAATAGTGATGATTCATATGGGTTCTAGAAAATGTAAGTTCTTTTAATGATCATTACAATAGTATGCTTAATGTGCTCTTCTGGTATTAATGTTTTTCCTGTATGCTTGTTTAATTGATATCCTTACTAATTGTTTATTCTCTTCTCAATGCAGGTTTGCTAATCATGGGCAAGTCCAGCGGCACCATTTTCCTCAGTAAATTCAAAGGACTTACTCGGAGTGGACGAGCCCACAAGGTTCCCTCCCGACTACGCGAGGATGACACCACACAGGGAGGTGGAGGGGTCGGGGGAGGAGACCCTAGAGGAGGAGGCGGTGGGGGGAGAGCCCCTAGAGGAGGAGGAGGTGGGGGGGAGAGGCAACTGGGGCAAAAAACTCCGGGCCGTGTCCGAAATAGGAGGGTCTTCTTCGATGCCCTCCTATACACAGGCACCTTCTGAGTCTGAGGAGGAGGAGTATGTTCCTGATGGCGAGGAGGAGGAGGCCGAGGAGGAGGGTGAGGAGGAGGCCGAGGAGGAGGGTGAGGAGGAGGAGGCCGAGGAGGAGGGTGAGGAGGAGGCCGAGGAGGGTGGAGGGGAGGTTGATCCCGAGTTGTGGGGTGACTTGCCACCGGGTGCTCCGCAGGGGTGGCTGTGTGGTAATGCCAGACTACCTACACCACCTTCTATCGAGGAGCACAAGTGGCTCATTGAACCTGTGGGGACAGAGTAAGTGCCTCTCAATCATATTTTCAACACATGACAACATTTTCTTATTGTACACATGGCAATCATTTGATTCTTTTGCAGAAACTGGATCCTTCGTGGAAAGGGCCGTAAACCGAACGGCCTTATCACTGTCCTGTTGAAGGAGTTTTGGCCTGGCCTATTCTGCCCGCGGCCAGACAGGGACCCGCAGCTGCGGGTTTTGGCCACGAGCTGGGCCCACTACGAGGCTTACAACAACGCGGAGTACGGGACGACCGCTAAGGCCGTGATCACCAAATTTTGGGTAAGTTCTCTTCTGAATCACTTGTCTTCAGTTTCGTTCATAGTTTATCATTGAATCACTCAACTCATGCCTTGTTTGCTTCTGGTTTATGCATGATTGCAGCAACTCTATAGAGTTCTTGACGAGCACAAGGCCAGAGCCGACGTGGTCTTGCTTGCGGCTGCGAAGAAGAAAGCTCGTTAGTTGCAGTACGAGGTGCGCTGGGTTGCCGTCTCGCAGTACTACCACTACTACCTGCACCAAAAGATGACCAAAACTCAAGAGCAGAAGCTACGACTTACCTTGAGCAGGGAGCAGTTCATGATGGTAACTATTACTAACTTTTCATTGTTTCAAGCAGTCAACTATATGTTTCGTGCTCACATGTCATGCTTCCAAAATTTGCATAGGTTGTTACTCGTTGGTGCTATGGAAGGCATGACGGATGGGCGAGTTTGGTGGATAGGTGGCTCGGCGCCGATGCAGAGTTTGCTGCCAAGAGCATCAAGGCCCGGGCTAACCGTGGAGCCGACGGGACACACGGCCAAGGAAACAGGAACCACTGGAGCTTCAAGGCCATGAAGGTATATCTATGTGCATGATGCATTTTTGTTCTTCTTTACCGTCATGTTCTTATGTATGGCTAACTTCTATTTGACGTTGTAGGAGGACAAGTTGAAGAGGCCGCTCTCAGGCATGGAGTCGTGGAAGCTGGCCCGCGAGCGGAGTCATCGCAAGGAGGGCGAGAGCTAGTACTACGGCAAGACCGAGGAGCACCTGAGGTCTTACATTCATCACTATCAGGAGTTGCATCCGGATGTTCCTGTTGCTGAGGTCGCCCAGTCTCAGATCGACGACACGGCGGTGGTGGCCATCCAGGGGAAGAAGAATGGCCAGTATCCGTGTTTCGACGGCTTGATCACTCCTTCGATCTCGTACACACAGCTTCGGGCTACCAACCCGAGCCAGTTAGAAAGTACGGGGCGTTCACAGACTCCCTTAGCCCGCCATCATGCTGTAAGTACTTCCTCTTTATCTTTTTCTATCTAGCATTCTAAGTTTATTTTTAGCATTGCTCACTTAGAAACAACCTAAATTATGTAGGCATATAAGGAGTTTGTCGAGCATACGAATCTCGAGGTGCGGGAGTACTTGAAACGAGTGAAGGCAAACGATGATTACAACCATCAGATGATGACGGTTAGTTTTGCCCTCTTAAAACCAAGCTAAATTTTTGCACTTTCATTCCATCTGATCTTCTAGTTTGCTTGTTTAACTAACATTCAGGCTATGTTGGCATCTTGGAGTAACCGCACGGATCCACCACAAATGGGACCCCCACCACCACCTGCGGGAGAACCCCCACACGTGCCCACGTTCGATGAATGGGTGGCACTAGGCAGTGATGGTCCGGTTAGTACATTTGCCTAACTACTGGCAAACTAGTTCTCGTTCATTCAACACTATCATATCATATTTACCGTTAGAATCTTTTCTGAAACATGTAGGGGACCGGTGGCTCGACTCCTGCTCCGTCGACCCCAGTCACTCCGATCTGGCAGAGTGGTGGTGGTCGCGATGGCGGTTTTGGCGGAGGTGGTGGTGGTTTTGGCGGAGGTGGTGGTGGTTTTGGCGGAGGTGGTGGTTTTGGCGGAGGTGGTGGTTTTGGCGGAGGTGGTCTTGCTTGATGATTCCGTGCATGTGGCCATCGTGCCATGCCTTTCATATTCCTACTTTTATGATGTTTCATGTCTTGCACTACTTTTATGTTCATGAACTTCCGTCGGTGATGATCTTTAGATGATGTGATGAACTTGAGTATGTTTAGATGATGATGGTGAACTTGAGTATGTTTAGATGAACTTGAGTATGTTTAGATGATGAATTGTCATATTTCTGCATAATTTCATATTGTTCTGTTTTGAAATGCTGTCAAATGAATTGGAAAAGAGAAAACAGGGAAAATAATAATAATAATAAAACTATGCCTACGGCAAAGCCGTCGGCATATATAAGCCCAGGAGTTACCAGGGCTCACCACGTGGCATATCTATGCCGACGGCTTTGCCGTAGGCATAGCTGGAAATCTATGCCGACGGCTTTGCCGTAGGCATAGCCCTGCTGCCAGGAGGAACCAGGAAACGACACGTGGCAGAGCTATGCCTACAGCAAAGCCGTCGGCATAGATTCATCTATGCCTACGGCTTTGCCGTAGGCATAGCCCTGCCACCAGGAGTACCACGTGGCGTTTCGTGGTTCGTCAGCGCTTTTGACGGCGCCGTCCGTTGCCGTCAGACGAAAAACACTGCCGACAGCTAAACTATGCCGACGGTCTGACAAGACTACGCTGACGACATCTACGCCGACGGGCCTATGCCGACAGCAACCGTAGGCATAGATCTATGCTGACGGCCTAGGGGCCTATGCCGATGGCCCGTGGCCGTAGGCATAGTCCGCGAGTCCGGTAGTGCGACAGATTATGGCGGGATAGCGCCGTGATTATGGGATGTCCTCGTATCTCTCGGTCTTCTACGGTCCAACCGAATAGACCGGGCTTTAACCGGACCAGACAGAAATTTTTTCGGTCCAAATTTCACAGACCGGATCGGCTATTTTTTTGAGCGGGCCAGGACCGAGATGTGCAGGACCGAGCGGGCCACGAGCGGGCCAAAAAGCCCGCTCGTGTCGTCCACCCTGACTCGCCGGTGCCAAAATCGGCCTTTTCAATGCCGACGAGCCCGTCGTCCTGTAGCTCTGCCTGATGGCCGCAGAGGTCCGTTTTTGCCCCGAACCGAGCCAGCTGACCTTGGAGATGGCGTAAGAAGGTCCACCTCAACTCCTAGACAGTCGACGGCATCAGAACCGACGAAGAACACCACGACCGCCGCCCTGTAGCCTCCCCGCGTCCGTCGCCTCCACGCCCGGGAATCGCCTCTGTGGACTGCTAGCCAGCGGCGTAGGTGCCCTCCAGGAGCTGAAGGGGGCGTGGTGATGTGTTAGAAGTATAAACGTGTTAGTTAGAGATAAGGAGAGATAAGAGATATATTTGGTTCAAACTAACAATGACTTGCCTTGTACTCCCATCCTCTTCTTACATTGTACTCTACCCTACAAGGGTCAGATCAATACAACACAATACAACAAAAATGTTTAGCCATCCTACAATTCTGCATGGTATTCAGTGGTGGAGCTACATCAGGGAAACTGGGCGGGCCAGTACAAAGGGAGCCCATTAGTTTTGCCCTCAAGGCCCAGTATACTCTCAGTCCTCCACTGTATTTGCTGTGGGCTGGGCGGGCCATGGCCTGTTTTGGTAACACGTAGCTCTGTCATTGATGGTATTAGAGCGGTTAGTCCAACGAGGTTGATTCTAGGTTTCTCCACCACTTCCACAATGTGCCGTCCCAGGGGAGATTAATCTCTCGCCTCTGGGCACGACATCCGGTCAATCATTAGATCAGTTCTAGATCAAACTCCATAGGCTTCCAGTTTTTGAGTTTTCAGATCCATCCACTAGATTGGTTCAATTAGCCACCAAATAATTTTGATTGACCCCATTGTCTGGCGAAGGAAATCCAGCAAAAATCATGCTTTGAATGGCAGCGAGACACCGACAACTTGCAGCGGACGACTTCAAGGAGGGCACACTTCAATGGTCAGCATCAACAACAGCTACGGAAGGGGAAGACGATGGATCTGCTAAGATGCGAAAAGGGGAAGCCCTGTTCCCAAGGATCCACATGCTCCGAAGCAGCGAAGCTTGAAATGCTTGGTACTCAAAGGCTGCCGGGAGCTAAGAGCTCTCCCATGACAGCTTGGACAGGAGGCAATTAGCTTGAAATCGCTCTATTTAAGAGGAGCAAGGTGCTTGAGCATGTTGGAGGATCTCCCATTCCTCTCTCAGATGCTTGTAGTCACTGGATGTGACGTCCTCGAGAGGGTCTCAACCTTCTTAAACTAAGAGAGCTCCGTGTATCAGGTTCTCCAAACTTAAAACTTAAACTTGAAGTATGGTGAGGTGTTGCGTTTGCAGCAGCTCTGGCTGGATGCAGGACATCTCTGCCATGTGGGTACCAGGGCTTCAAGTCCAAGAGCGGCACAGGACATATTAGTACAAAATTGGGTCATCTATTTTGGAACGGAGGGAGTAGAAGACACCTAATTACTACTCCCTCCGTTCTAAATTACTCGTCGTGGTTTTAGTTCAAATTTAAACTAAAACCACGACGAGTAATTTGAAACGGAGAGAGTAGATGGCAATGGAGAGGTACAAGTATTGAATAGACATTTAATTTTCTTATTTGGTCTGCGTCCTGCCTTGTTCAATTGTGCATCTACTGCTCTGCTCTGCCTATGTTCACCATTTTCTAACATAACTAACATTTCATGTCCCTCAGGTTGATGTTAAATTTGTCTAACTTCTATTGCTAGCATAAGCATGTGGACAGCCTGTCTTTGATAAATTTGGCAGGGAACATGGAAACAAGGCCAAGAGTGAGACCTTACCGTTACACATCAGAATTAGATGGCCGCTCCATCAAATAGACTGCAAGTAAAATCATGGTTCGCTAGCTCTATTTTGTCTGCCTTGACAACAACACTTAGTTGAAGGGGTGCAAAGCTCCGATCAGGACCATAGAAATGAGGAAAGTAGTTACGACCATCAGTTGCCTCATAAATCAAGCCATCTGCAATCTACGATACACAAGAATAGTAAATTGTACATGTAATGTTTTCGCATCAATAGGTGGCAATTTATGCATATGTCCTAACAACCATAGTAAATATAGATTTAAAGATACAAAAAATTGGTAATTTCCTCAATAGCTACAATAAACTGCTAGGAGAAGAAATAAAATGGGTGTTGAAAGATTAATACCTTGGCAGTGTCAATTTGTAGCAGGTATAGATCATTTTGCCCACGGAAATAATTCTTTAGCGTCATCTTCACCTACACCAAGTCAAGGAAGGATAAATGCATATGATTCATATCTTCTGAAAAAAGAAAAAACTCTAGGTCAAGTCATACCAACGAAAGAACAGGGATGATATGCACAATTTAAAATTTGATATAGTCTCCTGAAACAGGCACAACATTGATTCAAAGTAGAAGTCAGTGCCCAACTTAACATGTTGCAGTTCAAGAAAGTGAATGGGAATGTTTATCATGTGAATAAGTAAAAACGTCTCAAAACTAGTGTAGTAAGAGCATATTGCAGAGTATGTGCATAAACATGTTTGTCCCTTTTCACGAAAACACAGCCTAAGAGCGCATCATTTTCGATTTTAATTTCTGAATAGAAGAAATTTGCTGAATTTGATTTTCTTTTGGTATAATATGTTGTAATATGAGTGTTCTTTTCAATAGCATTGATCTACATCTCGTTCCATGAATCATTCTTCAATAGCTTGCTCGGTAGTACCAACCTAAATAAACTGAAAGATTCAACCAGAAGTAACAGACATTTAGTATTTGATTACTGGGAATAATCAGAGCAACGAAATCCATGGCCATGCCCTACGTCCAAATCAAGCAGGCCCGTATGGCAGGCAGGTGCAGCCTGTGCGATGGCACAGGGCCCCTAAAATTTTGAGGCCCCAAAACATATCTTAAATGGCAATAAATAGTATTAGTCAAGGGAATATCCAAGGAACACTTCATTTCCTGTAAAACATTCCAAGTACCAACGCTAGCCAGTTCCAAATTCTAATGCAAGCCACTACAGAAACACAAGTGCACGCCTTTCTCTTGACCTCTCTGTCGACTTAAATAACTACTCCGTCCCACAATATAAAACATTTTTGTAAGCTATAAATCACCGCTAAGGGATTATTATTGGGAAGATTATGTTTATAGTATGCTAAATATATAATAAATCATCCTTCCGTCCCAAAATATAAGACATTTTAGCAAGCTATGTTAGTTTACAAAACGTCTTATATTATTAGACGGAGGAGTATTTTTCTATCTAAAGGGCCTCATTTCGTGCTATTTTGCACCGGGCCTCTGAATTCTCAGGTACGACCCTGAAATCAAGCAATACAGGGAGAAATCTACTGACAAATCTGACAGAATCTGACAAACCGAGAGATCTGGAGGGAGGGCGGTACCTGACCGTGGAAGCAGCCGGTGGAGCGGTCGAGGTCGCCCCGGCGGTGCGCTGAAGCTCCGCCCAATCATCCACTCGCTGAGGTGTACACAAACGCTGGCGGCGGCGGCAGCGCCATCGCGGTGGCCCGCTAACAACTGTGCTGTCAAAAGTGCAATGAGCTTGGTAAACGACAAGTGGGCCGTAAGGCCAACTCGACCGCGCGACCCCAAACGGACGTCTGTTTTGTCCGGATTCTGTCCGTTTGGGTAGCGATTTGGGGTCGTGTTCGGGCGTATCCTGGGATGCAGTGGCCGTGCGTCCAACGCACGGACGCATCCTTTTGCCCTATCCTGTCCGTCAGGGCCAAAAATGCCCAAATTTTCATCAAAACTAGTTTACAACCCAAATATTTGTCTGAAAATTAAAATAGTTTTACAACCCAATTGAAATTGTCTTTAATAAAATATTTTTACAACCAAATTGAAATTGTCTTGACTAAACATAAAATGGACCAATACATCTATTGGTTGCCAATGTGATCCCACACGTGCTCAACCAAGTCATTTTGAAGATTCAAATGAGATTGCCAATCACGCATCTCACGATGGAATTGAGAAAACTGTTCAAATGTGGCCGGGTCTTGGTGCAGGGGCTCAATATTTTTACCTTGATAGTCAAATCCTTGGCCGAAGATACTCTCATCACGCTCGTCCTCGACGATCATGTTGTGCATGATCACACAAGCAGTCATCACCTCCCAAAGCTTCCTTTCATCCCATGACAGTGCAGGGTTTCGAACGATACCCCACTGGGATTGAAGCACACCAAAAGCACGTTTCACATCCTTTCTAACACTCTCTTGCATTTGGGCAAATCTCTTTCTCTTCTCACCTTGGGGTTTCGAGATTGTCTTCACAAAAGTTGACAACTAAGGATATATATCATCTGCTAGATAGTATCCCTTGTTGCAATGGTGGCCGTTGATCTCAAAGTTGACAGGTGGGGAGTGGCCTTCTGCAAGCCTCGCGAAGACTGGAGAACGCTGCAGCACGTTGATATCATTGTGAGAACCTGCCATGCGGAAGAAAGAATGTCATATCCAAAGATCCTGTGATGCCACCGCTTCCACGCCTTGACATGCCCTTTGTACTGGCCCTGCCAAGTAAATGGACAGTTCTTCCACTCCCAGTGCATACAATCTATGCTGCCAAGCATGACTGGAAAGCCTCTAGCTGCGTTGATCGCCAACAATCTCTCTGTATCAGCGGCAGTTGGCTGCCTCAAGTACTCTGGGCCAAACACCTCGATCACAGCCTGGCTAAACTTGTACATTGACATCAGACATGTTGTCTCACTCATACGCACATACTCATCCACCAGATCGCCTGGAATTCCATATGCAAGCATGCGGATGGCCGCGGTGCATTTCTGTTAAGAGGAGAATCCAAGCTTGCCAAGGGCATCCGTCTTGCACTCGAAGTATGGGTCATGAGCAACCACTCCCTCTCGGATACGATTGAACACATGCCTTGCCATTCGAAAACGGCGACGAAATTTATCCGGCTTGAAGAGCGGGGTGTTGGCAAAGTAATCGGCATAGAGGAGGGCGTGCCCTCTCTCCCTGTTGCGGTTCACGTTGGGAGCACGGCCAGGGAGTGACCCCCTGTACCGAGGAAGCTGCCGTTGAATGTGGTCGTGAACGACCAGTGCAGCCACCACAATATCTTCATCATCCGATGACGAATCGTCCGATGAACAAAGAAAGTGATGGAAGAAAAACTCGTCTCCACTGTCCATACCTTTGTGGGCAAAATGCCGAACACCTTGCGGGCATGGTAGCGAAGAGGCCGCGATGATCACCTCGACGCAGCAGGGGTGGTTGCCGGCCGGCTACTGGCCGCTGTGGAGCTCTCGTCAGGAGCTGCCGAGGACGCCGTGCTGCGTCGCCGGCGGTCCTGTCCCCTCTGCGGCCGGCAAAGACGTCGACGGCCAAACCTCCGATCGACGGCCAAAACTACGGCCACAGCACGGGCGTGGTGGCGGCCATGTCGAGAAGTGGTTTGGTAGGGACGGCCGGAGGCTGCGCGGTGAGGAGGCAGCCGGAGAATAGCGGCGGCGCCGACGGCAGGGCGGGGCGAGAGAGAGAGAGAGGATGGAAGCGTTGGGAGCGGAGGGACTACTAGTGTCTCCGATAGGCGGGCCGGGGGGACAAGGGCATGCGTCCAAGCCGTCCGCGCGCGTCCATTTCACCCCAAACCGAGCGCAAGTTTAGGCCGATGATGGGTTGAAAACGGACGGAATCCAGACATTTGTCCGTTTGAGGCCGTGCGCTGGGCTGCGCTATTCGTCCGTTTTACCCAAACGGACGGGGGCGGACAGGATAGGGTCGCGCGGTGGAGTTGGCCTAAGCTGAAGCGAAGGAATACCAAAGGAACGTCACCGGCGATGCCCACGGCTTCCTCCGCGGCCGCGCCGTCGTTCTCCTCCGCCATCCCCTGCTCAACTCCCACCCCGCTCCCACCGCCTTCTCCTTCAACGACGCCCTGCGCTTCTTCGCCGCCTCCACCTCTCCCTTCTAATGCTCTGCTCCGCGCTTCGCCCTCCGCCCCGGTGCCTACACTCTCCCTTTTATTCTCCTGGCCGCACCCCGGTGCCCCTTCGCAGTCTTCAGAAGCTGGGGCTGCAGAGCCACGACCACACTGTCCATTCCCTCGTCACCATGTACTCCAACCTCGGCTGTCCCCGCGCCGATCGCAAGGTGTTCGACGGAATTCTCCAATGGGACATTGTCTCTTGGAACTCCATCATAAAAGCGTAGTATGAGCGGGCTTGGATGACAGTATTGTTCTGTGCAAAGGTTGCCGAGCATGCCGTGTTGGTAGGTGGTTGGAGGACTAGGTGAAATGTGCGGGCATTGAGAGCATCTCCAACAGGCGCCCAACGCGCCGCGTGGTAAAAACGGATTTGGTGCGCGCCCATCGTCTGGTTTGGCGGGCGCGCAGCGTTTGCTCCAGCAGCCGTGCTGAAAAGCCGCGCGCGCAGCTTCAGCAGGCGCGGTAAAATGCAGCGCGCGTTCATTCTATAATATTTTTTAAATTAAAATTACATAGATAAAAAAACGATACAAAGATATTTTACATCGGTGCAACTACTACGGCATAGATAAATAGATAGTTCGACATACATAGATAGATAGATACTACTACGGTATAGATAGATAGATAGAAACTACTACGGCATACATAGATAGAAAACTACTCCAAGTCGCTATCATCACCATCATCACTCTCGTGGGTGTCGTCCGAGGTTGAGAGCCATATGTCGTGCCAACGTTCATCGTCCGAGGTGAAGAATGACCTCCCATCCGCGGAGACGATGCCGCACTGCTCGTTCACCACTGCCTTCCGCTGACGCCGGTCCGCCCGCTTCTAACGGCGCCTTGCCGTCCTCTCCGCCCAGTAGGCACGCTCGGCGTCGACGTCCTCTGGATGGCGACGGCGCCACTCCGCCATGGCTCGCTCGTCCTCTTCGGCGACGAGGAGACGACGCTGCCGCCGAGAGTGGTCGGCACGGTCCATGTCCGTGATGAGACGCGGCGGAGGGGCGAGGCACTGCGCCTCCTTGCGCGTGAAGACGTCCCGGAAATTCATCTGCAACCGGGGCCTCTCCAAGCGCCACGCCGCCGCGTTGTACGCGCGGGCCGCCTCGCGCGCGCTCCGGAACGTCCCGAGGCCGAGCCGGACGTCGCCGGACCGTATCTCGGCGGAGTACCAGCCGTTGGGGCGCTCGCGGACGCCGCGAAAGCCCGAAGCACCCCGGCAGCGCGGCGGCATGGTGGCGCGGTGGTGGCGCAGAAAGCGGCGAAGCGGCGAGGTTGCGAGAAGGAGGGCGCGTGGCGGAGCGCGGGACTTTATAGGCGCGCGTGAAGCGGCGCGCCAAATCTACCGTGCTGCGTGCCGCTTTCTCCCGCGCGCGCGCAAACACTTCCCGCGTGCGGTAACTTCCCGCCACCGCTGGAGCGCGCGGAACCAATCAGCGCGCGCGAAAAACTGCTTTTACCGCGCGGGCGCGCGTTTTGCCGCGCGTGTTGGAGATGCTCTGAGGTGTGGGGTTGCTCGTTGGCTCAGCTATCGTTGGGATGTACGAGAAGCGCGGAGAGACGGCGGAGTCTCGGAGAGTGTTCGATAGCATCACCGACTGGATACCGTCGCTTGGAATGCTATGATCACCGGGTATGTATCGATGGACCCACTTAGGTTCTCATTTCGAAATACTGTCTGATGAATGTAAGTACTTTTATCTTATGTGGCCTGATCATTTGTGTATGGTGTGTATGATGATGCAGGTACGTATAACGTCATGTCAAAGGAAGCCATTTCCTTGTTTCACAGCATGCAACAAGCAGGGGCGCGTCCAGATAAGATAACCCTGGTTGGGCTGCTCTCGGTCTATGCTGCAGTTGGAGCTCTGGAGCTAGGCACTGAACTCGACAGCTATGCCTCGAAAAGAGGCCTGTACAGCAATGTATACATTGGGATTGCTTTGGTGGATATGGACTTGGAAGTGTGGAATTCTCACCAGAGCCATACAAGTGTTTGGGAAATTGCCGTGCAAGAATGAAGCCTCATGGAACACCTTGATTTGTGGTCTCGCCTTTACTGGGCGAGGCCATGAAGCTATTCGGCAGTTTGAACTGATGAGAAATGAGGAAGGGCTCCGGCCAGATGAGATCACTTTCATAGGAGTACCTTTTGCTTGTCTGCAACTCTGCATGTAGGGTTACTGAAAGACGGCTGGCGTTGGTTCAATTCCCTGACAATTGAGTTCCAAATCTTTCCCAAGGACATTTACAAGAAGCATGGGATTTCATTGAGAAGATCCCTGGTAAGGCAGATGCGGTGATGTTGAGGGTTTTGCTCGCCACTTGTCGGAAATGTATAAATGTTGAGGTTGGCGCTAGGGTCATCAACAGGATAATGCTGCTGGAGCCCCCAAACTCGTGGAACTACGTGGTTTCATCCAAGATATATGCAATCTCAGATAGATTGGAATTGGATGACCCTGCATGGATGAGAGCGCTGATAAGAGAGAGGGGTGTGAGCAAAGTTCCAGGTTGCAGCTGGATTGAGGTTAGGGGCAGAGTTCTTGAATTCTATGCAGGGGATGAACCACAACATGGTGTGGAAGATATGTATCAACTCCTCAACATGCTTGTTGATGAGCTAAGACTGGTCGATGGTCCAAATCTTGATCTGGTTTAACACAAAACCAGATGCAGTTCAGCTTCAGTATTGTAGTCTTACTGAAATTTGTTTTCTGGATTGGTATTCATGTCAAGAAGGCTGCCATGTGTGAAAGAAAGTAGGTGATTGTTGTTTTTTCTCAGAGCAGCGTGCTAAGTCATCTGCAAAGATTGGATGCTTGAGTTGTGTCTATTAAAATACCTAATTCAGTTGTAGCTATTAGCTACCCTTGAAACTTTCAACAATTCGGCAATGGGCTCAGTTAATTTTGCAAGCTGTCAGAAATGCTAGATTACCGTGAATATCGGAAAACCGTACTTTCTAAAGAGTATCATATAAATTTTCATTATATCATTTCCTGGCTGAACATATTCAGGAGTCTAGTCTAAAGGAAAATGAATTGGCACCTGCCTAATGTTGGAGTTTTTAGAAAAATAGCATCTCTGGAGTGGAGATGGGATCCAGAGGAGCTACGTCCATTCCAAGTCAGCATTAGTGTAGGTTTTTTGGGGGTAAATTCTTATGGGTTACTGTTTATTTTCCTCCTAATTCTCCGTGTCGATTGTAAATTTATCTTTTATAGTTGTTGCAGAGGTCAAAGCTGAGACTCAAGATGGCAACGGGGACAAAACCTGTTGGGTTTTGCTTGCCCGTCCTCGTCCCCGTGACAAAAGTCCAAGCCTATCCCTGTCCCCATCCCCATATAGGGGGCAGTTTTTTGCCCATCCCTGCCTCATCGGGTTTTTTGTACCCGCAGGGAACCCGTCTCCGCAAGGGATATAAGCAAAAACAGTTTCATCTTTTAAAGTTGTTATAGAGGTCAGGAGCTGGGACATTCTAAATGCAGTATCATCTTGAATTGGTGACTATGAACAATCAATTTTTTGAAGAATGGATCAAGGCAAAACTCTTTCATTAAATTACTTTGAGGGGCAAACGAAAGAATTAAGGTATAATTTTGGGGTATATCCTACACTATATGTTCATTTCCCACTAACAATCCCATACGAGTATCTTATATTTAACTGCAAAACAGTATGTCTTTCCCCTGAGGCGGCGGCGCCGCGCCGCCCCCGAGGAGTCCCCATCCACATCGCCCTCAGCCCTCCCCCTCCATCGCCTCCCACTACCACTGTTGTCGCTGAGGACGCCGCGGGGCGAAGCCCCTGTGGTGAGGCGGCGGCGGCGGTGCAGTCCTCGGCCGACTGGTAACGTATGGGGGCAGCGACATCCATCTCCCTCCTCCAACTGCAGTGCGCAGCGGGTTGGCGGTGGCCAAGAGATCTCCGGCGGCCGTTGGCGGATGAGATTTTGGCTGCGATGAGATCTGATCTGGGCCCGAGGGATTTAGATCGAGATCCACTGCGGCCGCATGTCATCTCAACAACGGCAAGAGGAGATCCCCCTGGGTAATCTTCGCGGCACGAGGACGTCCGGGTCTCTTGGCCCGGGCATGGTGGTGGTGGCTGCCTTCTCCACCGAAGGCGGTTGCCCAGGCTGGTAGTGACGGATCTTGGATCCCACTATTAGCACCGGCGGCGCGTTGGGGAGACATAGTTGCTGGTGAAAACTGAGCCGACTCCTGTCATGGCAGGAGATGGCGGCGTCTACGTCGTTACCTTGATGAAGGCATCGTCAAGCAACTATCGTCAACCTGCTCGTGCCGCTCCGGGAGAAATCCTAAGATCACTGGATCGGACGATAGTGGCGCTGCAGTGTCGTGTTCCCTATTGGGGGCATCGTTTGTGGAGCAGCACCGGATGGAAGAGGCGTGAGGTGGTGTGGCGTGCCTTCTCTCGCGTCGACAATGGCAGGTCTCGACGGCATGGATCAGCGGGGTCTCACTGGTGGGCGTGTGATGATGGACGAGCGTAGGATGATGGTGTTGTCTGGCGTCATTGGTGGCGTCGACGGCAGCTAGACCGGGCAAGGTAGATGCAGCAGTACATCACTGAAGATGGATTGATGGCAGGTGGCTGCGGCGGCCTCATACCCGACAGGCGTCCTGGTTGAGAAGTGCGCCGTACTGGTGGGTGCCCCATACCCGGCAGGCGTCCTGGTTAGGACCTGAGGTCTTAGATGTTAGGTTTAGATGCGAGGTCTGTTTGGTATGAGGCCCAGACTATCAGCATCCCTACATCAACTTTATAGGAGTAGAGACAGATGTTGCCTAAGACGGTGGCTTTAGTCTTATTGTTGTATGACTTTGTAAGGTCTTGTGTAAATAATTAATAAAGTGGCTTCATGCATCGTGTAGATGAAGAGGTGGGGTCCTCCTCCTTTTTAAAAAAAAAACAAACAGTACGTCCATACCATCTACCACTGTATGGCTAACGATTTCTAGAGATCTATAGACTCATCGTAGCGGCAAGCCCTGCGCTTGCTCAATCAGTTCCTGTCCTCATTCGTCCCAACCGCTTGGGGCCAAAGGCGGCGCAGGGCCCCTCGGCAGCATGGTGAGCAGGAGCGGTGCGTACTTGTCAACAATGGCCTGGTCCTTCACATCGTCGGCCGGCCGCAGCGGACGCGTGGCAGAGGCTTCTCGCAGGGTGACGACCAGGAGAATCAGCACGAGGCATGTGGCCACGCGGCTGCTTCGGTCGCTGGGAGAAGAAGAAGCCATTGTTGGCGAGCGAGCGACGACGAGGAGAGGATCGATGCAGGGAACTTGCAGTGAGCTGAGGCCTGAGCAACGAGAGATCTTTCCTGGAGAAGAAAGGGAGATGGTCTGGTTTTTGTGTTCATCTGCGTTGGGTGTGGAGCTATTTATAGTGATGGGAGTTGGAGGTGAGTGTTGAGTGGAAGGGGTCAAACGGGGAGGCTGAGCGAGGTGGAATGGAAGGGGTTGGGAATGTTCTCAGAACAGAGGATTACTCTGCTTCTTTTGCTCTGGTCCATCTGTGGGGTGTGGACCTATTTATAGTGGTGGGGTTTGAGGTGAGTGTTGGGTGGAAGGGGTCAAGCGAGGTGGAAGTGGCCCGGAATCTTCTCATGATCTAATCAGTTCTTTCTGTTGACCTGGCTGTAGAACAGAGGAAGACTGCTTCTTCTGCTCTGGTGGAAATTTGGACTTGAGAGCAGGGGGCTGCCTTCATTTGAGCCGGCGCCAACGTGGAAAAGATGGGTTGTTCTACAGTGGGATCCATATAAACTTGTGCAAGTAGTTGTTTATGTTTTGGTGGAGGATATGTATCAACTCCTCGACATGCTTGTTGATGAGATGAGACTGGAGAGATATGCTCCAAATCTTGATCTGGTTTTTTTAACACAAAGACAGATGCCGATCAACTCTAGTATTGCAGCCTTACTGAAATCTGTTTTCTGGATTGGAGAAAGAAGATCTAAGAGGGACCTATGGAGAATGTGGTATTCATGTCATGGAGGCTGTCATGCGTGAAGAAAGGAGGAGGCTGTTGTTTTTTCTCACAGGAGTAGAAACATCAGCTGAAATGCTGAATATAAATGTCGGGTGTCCAAGACGGAACATTGCTTTGCATTCCTTCTCTATGGCTGGATACCATGATCGTGTAACTTTGGTTGGAAGCGTTGAACCTTTTGGTCTCGGGCCGCATGTTTATATATATTGGCAATGCCTTGGAGTACAAGAGAAGATCGAAGAGAGATCGATCTCAGGAAGTTCGGTACATGAGATAATGCGAGAAGGGAGAAAAGGAGATACAGACATATTGCAATTTGAATGAAAATTATCTCTATCCTATACGTATTCTAACACTCCCCCTTAATCTAAACCTCATGAGCTTCGGCCAATGTTGAGATTGTACTTGAACTCATCCAACCTCCTCATAGTAAGAGGCTTTGTGAAGCCATCGGCAAGTTGATCTCCAATAGGAATAAACTGAATGTCGAGAAGCTTTCTAGCTACTCTTTCTTTGACAAAGTGAAAATCAACTTCAATATGCTTTGTGCGTGCATGGAAAACAGGGTTAGCTGACAAATAAGTTGCACCAATATTATCACACCATAGTCTGGCAGCTTTTGGAGTCTTAATTCCAAGCTCATAAAGTAGTGTTTGTATCCACATTACTTCAGCTGTAGCATTCGCCAAAGCTTTGTATTCAGCCTCTGTGCTCGATCTAGAAACTGTAGCCTGCTTTTTTGCACTCCATGATACAAGATTGGATCCCAGAAAAACAGCAAATCCACCAGTAGACCTTCTATCATCAATACATCCTGCCCAGTCTGCATCAGAATAGGCAGTAACAAGCATAGAAGAAGACTTGGTAATTTGAAGTCCAAGTCCCTCTGAGAACTTAAGATACCTCAAGATTCTCTTGACTGCAGTCCAATGAGTAGTGCTAGGAGCATGTAAATATTGGCATACCTTGTTGACAGCATAGGAAATGTCAGGCCGTGTTAGTGTTAAGTATTGTAATGCACCCACAATACTTCTGTAATTTGTTGCATCCTCTAATCCAAGTGCCTCTCCACTTTCAACAGAAAGTTTTTCAGAAGTTGAGATAGGTGTACTCACAGGTTTACATTTTTCCAAACCTACTCTTCTGAGTATATCAGCTGTGTATTTTTCCTGTGTCAAAAGTATACCATCTCTTATTTGTTTAACCTCTATACCAAGAAAATAGTGAAGATCTCCCAAATCCTTGAGAGCAAACTCCAACTTAAGATCCTTAAGCAAACAAGTAGTGGCACTTGAACTTGAACTAGCAACTATAATATCATCAACATAAACTAGCAGAAAAATAGTGACATTTCCTTTACTACAAAAGAACAAGGACGTGTCTGCTTTGGATGGTACAAACCCAAGTTGCTGTAGTTGCATGCTCAATCGTGAATACCAAGCTCTTGGGGCCTGTTTTAAACCATATAATGCTTTATCCAATTTGCAAACATAATGTGGTGTGCTCTTGTTTTCATAACCTGGTGGCTGCCACATAAACACCTCTTCCTCAAGAACACCATGAAGGAACGCGTTCTGAATATCTAGCTGTCTTAAGCTCCAACCTCTGGAAACAACAATAGACAGAACAAGTCGAATAGTAGCTGATTTAACAACTGGACTAAAGGTATCCTCATAATCAATGCCAAATCTCTGCTTAAAACCCTTAGCAACTAATCTAGCCTTGTACCTGTCTATACTTCCATCAGATTTTCTTTTTATCTTGTACACCCATTTACAATCAATGATATTCATTCCACTTTTTGATGGTACTAGGTGCCATATTTTGTTTTTCATAAGTGCATTATACTCACTATCCATGGCTTCTTTCCAATGCTTGTGAGCAAGAGCATCAACTAGGCTAACTGGTTCACCAGCAATAGTAAGGAAAGCACGTTTTTTATCATACCTGATGGTACCATCTTTGTATTCTTTTTCCTTAGTAATACCTGATTGAGACCTCGTGTGACGTCGCGAAATTATTTATGCCACAGAAGATCGTGCCACAGAAGATCCAGCCATCAGATCATCCTCAGACGCCATGGGATCACGCGCCGGATCTCCTTCAGGCAAAATCGGCCTCGGGATCGATCCGCCAGATGAGGTGCGCCGCGTGTCGCTGAAGGAAATATGCCCTAGAGGCAATAATAAAGTTATTATTTATTTCCTTATATCATGATAAAAGTTTATTATTCATGCTAGAATTGTATTAACCGAAAACATAATACATGTGTGAATACATAGACAAACAGAGTGTCACTAGTATGCCTCTACTTGACTAGCTCGTTAATCAAAGATGGTTATGTTTCCTAACCATGGACAAAGAGTTGTTATTTGATTAACGGAATCACATCATTAGTTGAATGATCTGATTGACATGACCCATTCCATTAGCTTAGCACCCGATCGTTTAGTATGTTGCTATTGCTTTCTTCATGACTTATACATGTTCCTATGACTATGAGATTATGCAACTCCCGTTTGCCAGAGGAACACTTTGTGTGCTACCAAACGTCACAACATAACTGGGTGATTATAAAGGAGCTCTACAGGTGTCTCCAAAGGTACATGTTGGGTTGGCGTATTTCGAGATTAGGATTTATCACTCCGATTGTCGGAGAGGTATCTCTGGGCCCTCTCGGTAATGCACATCACTTAAGCCTTGCAAGCATTGCAACTAATGAGTTAGTTGCGGGATGATGTATTACAGAATGAGTAAAGAGACTTGCCGGTAACGAGATTGAACTAGGTATAGGATACCGACGATCGAATCTCGGACAAGTAACATACCGTTGACAAAGGGAACAACGTATGTTGTTATGCGGTCTGACCGATAAAAGATCTTCGTAGAATATGTAGGAGCCAATATGAGCATCCAGGTTCCGCTATTGGTTATTGACCGGAGACGTGCCTCGGTCATGTCTACATTGTTCTCGAACCCGTAGGGTCCGCACGCTTAAGGTTACGATGACAATTATAGTATGAGTTTATGCATTTTGATGTACCGAAGTTTGTTTGGAGTCCCGAATGTGATCACGGACATGACGAGGAGTCTCGAAATGGTCGAGACATAAAGATTGATATATTGGAAGCCTATGTTTGGATATCGGAAGTGTTCCGGGTGAAATCGGGATTTTACCGGAACCCCCCGGGAGCTAGATGGGCCATAGTGGGCCTTAGGGGATAAGAGAAGGGGCTGCCCAAAGTGGGCTGCGCGCCCCTCCCCTCCCTTGGTCCGAATAGGACAAGGAGAGGGGGCCGGCCACCCTCTCTCTCTTCCCCCCCTCCGCGAATCCTATTCCAACTAGGATTGGGGGGGGGGATCCTACTCCCAGAGGGAGTAGGACTCTCCTGGCGCGCCTCTCCTAGGCCAGCCGCACCCCCCCTTAGTCCTTTATATACGGATGCAGGGGCACCCCAGAAACATACAAGTCGATCCACGTGATCTTATTCTTAGCCGTGTGCGGTGCCCCCTTCCACCATAGTCCTCGATAATATTGTAGCGGAGTTTAGGCGAAGCCCTGCTGCAGTAGTACATCAAGATCATCACCACACCGTCGTGCTGACGGAACTCTTCCCCGACACTTTGCTGGATTGGAGTCCGGGGATCGTCATCGAGCTGAACGTGTGCTAGAACTCGGAGGTGCCGTAGTTTCGGTGCTTGATCGGTCGGGCCGTGAAGACGTAAGACTACATCAACCAAACGCTTCCGTTGCGATCTATAAGGTACATAGATCATACTCTCCCCTCTCGTTGCTATACATCACTATGATCTTGCGTGAGCGTAGGAATTTTTTTGAAATTACTACGAAACCCAACAGTGGCATCCGAGCCTAGGTTTTATATGTTGATGTTATATGCACGAGTAGAACACAAGTGAGTTGTGGGAGATATAAGTCATACTGCTTACCAGCATGTCATACTTTGGTTCGGCGGTATTGTTGGACGAAGCGGCCCGGACCGACATTACGCGTACGCTTACGCGAAACCGGTTCTCCCGATGTGCTTTGCACATAGGTGGCTTGCGGGTGACAGTTTCTCCAACTTTAGTTGAACTGAGTGTGGCTACGCCCGGTCCTTGCGAAGGTTAAAATAGCACCAACTTGACAAACTATCGTTGTGGTTTTGATGCGTAGGTAAGGTTAGTTCTTGCTTAAGCCCGTAGCAGCCACGTAAAACTTGCAACAACAAAGTAGAGGACGTCTAACTTGTTTTTGCAGGGCATGTTGTGATGTGATATGGTCAGG
Source organism: Triticum dicoccoides (assembly GCF_002162155.2). Classification (NCBI taxonomy): domain Eukaryota; kingdom Viridiplantae; phylum Streptophyta; class Magnoliopsida; order Poales; family Poaceae; genus Triticum; species Triticum dicoccoides. The sequence continues at coordinate 753,606,463 of NC_041382.1, forward strand.
ACATGATGCTAAATTTTATTGTATGAGATGATCATGTTTTGTAACCGAGTTATCGGCAACTAGCAGGAGCCATATGGTTGTCGCTTTATTGTATGCAATGCAATCGCGCTGTAATGCTTTACTTTATCACTAAACGGTAGCGATAGTCGTGGAAGCACAAGCTTGGCGAGACGACAACGATGCTACGATGGAGATCAAGGTGTCGCGCCGGTGACGATGGTGATCACGACGGTGCTTCGGAGATGGAGATCACAAGCACAAGATGATGACGGCCATATCATATCACTTATATTGATTGCATGTGATGTTTATCTTTTATGCATCTTATCTTGCTTTGATTGACGGTATCATTATAAGATGATCTCTCACTAATTATTAAGAAGTGTTCTCCCTGAGTATGCATCGTTGCGAAAGTTCTTCGTGCTGAGACACCACGTGATGATCGGGTGTGATAGGCTCTACGTTCAAATACAACGGGTGCAAAACAGTTGCACACGCGGAATACTCAGGTTATACTTGACGAGCCAAGCATATACAGATATAGCCTCGGAACATGGAGACCGAAAGGTCGAGCGTGAATCATATAGTAGATATGATCAACATAGTGATGTTCACCAATGAAACTACTCCATCTCACGTGATGATCGGACATGGTTTAGTTGATTTGGATCACGTAATCACTTAGAGGATTAGAGGGATGTCTATCTAAGTGGGAGTTCTTAAGTAATATGATTAATTGAACTTAAATTTATCATGAACTTAGTCCTGGTAGTATTTTGCAATTTTTGTTGTAGATCAATAGCTCGCGTTGTTGCTTCCCTGTGTTTATTTTGATATGTTCCTAGAGAAAATTGTGTTGAAAGATGTTAGTAGCAATGATGCGGATTGGATCCGTGATCTGAGGTTTATCCTCATTGCTGCACAGAAGAATTATGTCCTTGATGCACCGCTAGGTGACGGACCTATTGCAGGAGCAGATGCAGACGTTATGAACGTTTGGCTAGCTCAAGATGATGACTACTTGATAGTTTAGTGCACCATGCTTAATGGCTTAGAATCGGGACTTCAAAGACGTTTTGAACGTCATGGAGCATATGAGATGTTCCAGGTGTTGAAGTTAATATTTCAAGCAAATACCCGAGTTGAGAGATATGAAGTCTCCAACAAGTTCTATAGCTAAAAGATGGAGGAGAATCGCTCAACTAGTGAGCATGTGCCCAGATTGTCTGAGTACTACAATCGCTTGAATCAAGTGGGAGTTAATCTTCCAGATAAGATAGTGATTGACAGAATTCTCTAGTCACTATCACCAAGTTAGTAGAACTTCGTGATGAACTATGATATGCAAGGGATAACGGAAATGATTCCCAAGCTCTTCGTAATGCGGAAATTGACGAAGGTAGAAATCGAGAAAAACATCAAGTGTTGATGGTAGACAAGACCACTAGTTTCAAGAAAAGGGCAGAGGGAAGAAGGGGAACCTCAAGAAGAACAACAAGCAAGTTGCTGCTCAAGTGAAGAAGCCCAAGTCTGGTCCTAAGCCTGAGACTAAGTGTTTCTACTGCAAAAGGGACTAGTCACTGGAAACGGAACTACCCCAAGTGATTGGCAAATAAGAAGGATGGCAAAGTGAACATAAGTATATTTGATATACATGTTATTGATGTGTACTTTACTAGTGTTTATAGCAACCCCTCAGTATTTGATACTAGTTCAGTTGCTAAGATTAGTAACTCGAAACGGGAGTTGCAGAATAAACAGAGACTAGTTAAGGGTGAAGTGACGATGTGTGGTTCCAAGATTGATATGATCATCATCGCACACTCCCTATACTTTCGGGATTAGTGTTGAACCTGAATAAGTGTTATTCGGTGTTTGCGTTAAGCATGAATATGATTTGATCATATTTATTGTAATACTGTTATTCGTTTAAGTAAGAGAGTAAATTGTTGTTCTGTTTACATGAATAAAACCTTATATGGTTACACACCCAATGAAAATAGTTCGTTGGATCTCGATCATAGTGATACACATAATCATAATATTGAAACCAAAAGATGCAAAGTTAATAATGATAGTGCAACTTATTTGTAGCACTGCCGTTTAAGTCATATTGGTGTAAAGCGCATGAAGAAACTCCATGCTGATGGGATTTTGGAATCACTTGATTATGAATCACTTGATGCTTACGAACCATGCCTCATGGGCAAGATGACTAAGACTCCGTTCTCCGGAGCGAGCAACTGACTTATTAGAAATAATACATACTGATGTATGCAGTCCGATGAGTGTTAAGGCTCACGGCAAGTATCGTTATTTTCTAAACTTCACAGATGATTTGAGCAGATATGGGTATATCTACTTGATGAGACATAAGTCTGAAACATTTGAAAAGTTCAAAGAATTTCAGAGTGAAGTGGAAAATCATCGTGACAAGAAAATAAAGTTTCTACGATCTGATCGCTGAGACAAATATTTGAGTTACGAGTTTGGTCTTCAATTAAAACAATGTGGATTAGTTTCACAAACTCATGCCACGTGGAACACCTCAGCATAATGGTGTGTCCGAACGTCATAACCGTACTTTATTGGATATAGTGCAATCTATGATGTCTCTTACCGATCTGCCACTATCGTTTTGGGGTTATGCATTAGAGACAGCTGCATTCACGTTAAAAGGGCACCATCTAAATTTGTTGAGACGACACCGTATGAACCGTGGTTTGGCAAGAAACCAAAGTTGTCGCTTATATGAAAAAGTTTCATCCTGACAAGCTCAAACCCAAATCGGAGAAATATGTCTTCATAGGATACCCAAAGGAGACAGTTGGGTACACCTTCTATCACAGATCCGAAGGCAAGACATTCGTTGCTAAGAATGGATCCTTTCTAGAGAAGGAGTTTCTCTCGAAAGAAGTGAGTGGGAGGAAAGTAGAACTTGATGAGGTAGCTGTACCTGCTCTATAATTGGAAAGTAGTTCATCACAAAAATCTGTTCCTGTGACTCTTGCACCAATTAGTGAGGAAGATAATGATGATGATCATGTAACTTCGGATCAAGTTACTATCGAATCTAGTAGGTAAACCAGAGTGAGATCCGCACCAGAGTGGTACGGTAATCCTGTTCTGGAAGTCATGTTACTAGACCATGACGAACCTACGAACTATGAGGAAGCAATGATGAGCCCAGATTCCGCAAAATGATTTGAGGCCATGAAATCTGAGACATGAGCCATGTATGAGAACAAAGTATGGACTTTGATGGATTTTCCCGATGATCGGCAAGCCATAGAAAATAAATGGATCTTCAAGAGGAAGACAGACACTGATAGTAGTGTTACTATCTACAAAGCTAGAATTGTCGCAAAAGTTTTTGACAAGTTCATGGTGTTGACTACTATGAGAGTATCTCACTCGTATCTATGCTTAAGTCTGTCCGAATCATGTTAGCAATTGCTGCATTTTATGAAATCTGGCAAATGGATAAACAAAACTGCATTCCTTAAATGATTTTATTAAAGAAGAGTTGTATGTGATGCAACAAGAAGGTTTTGTCAATACTAAAGGTGCTAACAAAATATGCAAGCTCCAGCGATCCATTTATGGACTGGTGCAAGCATCTCGGAGTTGGAATATACGCTTTGATAAGTTGATCAAAGCATATAGTTTTATACAGACTTGCGGTGAAGCCTGTATTTACTAGAAAGTGAGTGGGAGCACTACAACATTTCTGATAAGTATATGTGATGACATATTGTTTATCAGAGATAATGTAGAATTATTCTGCAAAGCATAAAGGAGTGTTTGAAAGGAGTTTTTCAAAGAAAGACCTCGGTGAAGCTGCTTACATATTGAGCATCAAGATCTATAGAGATAGATCAAGACGCTTGATAAGTTTTTTTTTCAATAAGTACAAACCTTGACAAGATTTTGAAGTAGTTCAAAATGGAGCAGTCAAAGAAAGAGTTCTTGCCTGTGTTACAAGGTATGAAATTGAGTAAGACTCAAAGCCCGACCACGGCAGAAGATAGAAAGAGAATGAAAGTCATTCCCTATGCCTCAGCTATAGGTTCTATAAAGTATGCCATGATGTGTACCAGATCTATTGTATACCCTACACTGTGTTAAGCAAGGGAATACAATAGTGATCTAGGAGTAGATCACTGAACAGCGGTCAAAATTATCCTTAGTGGAATAAGGAAATATTTCTCGATTATGGAGGTGACAAAAGGTTCGTCGTAAAAAGTTACATCGATGCAAGTTTTGACACAGATCTGGATGACTCAAAGTCTCAATCTAGATACATATTGAAAGTGGGAGCAATTAGCTAGAGTAGCTCCGTGCAGTGCATTGTAGACATAGAATTCGCAAAAATAATTACGGATCTGTATGTGACAGACCCGTTGACTAAAATTATCTCACAAGAAAAACATGATCACACCTTAGTACTCTTTGGGTGTTAATCACATAAATAATGTGAACTAGATTATTGAATCTAGTAAACCCTTTGGGTATAGGTCACATGACGATGTGAACTATGGGTGTTAATCACATGGTGATGTGAACTCTTAGTGTTGAATCACATGTCGATGTGAACTAGATTATTGACTCTAGTGCAAGTGGGAGACTGAAGGAAATATGCCCTAGAGGCAATAATAAAATTATTATTTATTTCCTTATATCATGATAAAAGTTTATTATTCATGCTAGAATTGTATTAACCGGAAACATAATACATGTGTGAATACATAGACAAACAGAGTGTCACTAGTATGCCTCTACTTGACTAGCTCGTTAATCAAAGATGGTTATGTTTCCTAACCATGGATAAAGAGTTGTTATTTAATTAACGGGATCACATCATTAGTTAAATGATCTGATTGACATGACCCATTCCATTAGCTTAGCACCCGATCGTTTAGTATGTTGCTATTGCTTTCTTCATGACTTATACATGTTCCTATGACTATGAGATTATGCAACTCCCGTTTGCTAGAGGAACACTTTGTGTGCTACCAAACGTTACAATGTAACTGGGTGATTATAAAGGAGTTCTACAGGTATCTCCAAAGGTACATGTTGGGTTGGCGTATTTCGAGATTAGGATTTGTCACTCCGATTGTCGGAGAGGTATCTCTGGGCCCTCTCGGTAATGCACATCACTTAAGCCTTGCAAGCATTGCAACTAATGAGTTAGTTGCGGGATGATGTATTACAGAACGAGTAAAGAGACTTGCCGGTAACAAGATTGAACTAGGTATAGGATACCGACGATCCAATCTCGGGCAAGTAACATACCGATGACAAAAGGAACAACGTATGTTGTTATGCGGTCTGACCGATAAAAGATCTTCGTAGAATATGTAGGAGCCAATATAGCATCCAGGTTCCGCTATTGGTTATTGACCGGAGACGTGTCTCGGTCATGTCTACATTGTTCTCGAACCCGTAGGGTCCGCACGCTTAAGGTTACGATGACAATTATATTATGAGTTTATGCATTTTGATGTACCAAAGTTTATTCGGAGTCCCGGATGTGATCACGGACATGACAAGGAGTCTCGAAATGGTCGAGACATAAAGATTGATATATTGGAAGCCTATGTTTGGATATCGGAAGTGTTCCGGGTGAAATCGGGATTTTACCGGAGTACCGGGAGGTTACCGGAACCCCCCGGGAGCTAGATGGGCCATAGTGGGCCTTAGTGGAAAAGAGAAGGGGCTGCCCAAAGTGGGCTGCGCGCCCCTCCCCTCCCTTGGTCCGAATAGGACAAGGAGAGGGGGCCGGCCACCCTCTCTCTCTTCCCCCCTCCGCAAATCCTATTCCAACTAGGATTGGGGGGAATCCTACTCCCAGAGGGAGTAGGACTCTCCTGGCGCGCCTCTCCTAGGCTGGCCGCACCCCCCCTTAGTCCTTTATATACGGATGCAGGGGCACCCCAGAAACATACAAGTTGATCCACGTGATCTTATTCTTAGCCGTGTGCGGTGCCCCCTTCCACCATAGTCCTCGATAATATTGTAGCAGAGTTTAGGCGAAGCCCTACTGCAGTAGTACATCAAGATCATCACCACGCCGTCGTGCTGACGGAACTCTTCCCCGACACTTTGCTGGATCGGAGTCCGGGGATCGTCATCGAGCTGAACGTGTGCTAGAACTCGGAGGTGCCGTAGTTTCGGTGCTTGATCGGTCGGGCCGTAAAGACGTACGACTACATCAACCAAACGCTTCCGTTGCGATCTATAAGGTACATAAATCATACTCTCCCCTCTCGTTGCTATACATCACTATGATCTTGCGTGAGCGTAGGAATTTTTTTGAAATTACTACGAAACCCAACAGTCGCCGCTGAGCCCGGGCACATAGGAGCCCGTGGGCTGGGCCCAGCAGCGGTCGGCTGGTCGGCCACGCTCGCAGGCCTCGGACTCGTGGCGAGCGGGGAGTTTCTCCCGCCCCCGCCTGGGCTGGTGGGCTCCACACTATCGCTGTCGGCCACCGAGCCGCGGGCCGCGTCCATGCGCTGGAAGGGATCCTCCTCGGATCGGGCGTCGCCAATGATTGCGCTGTCGCCTGGATTTTCCTGGAATCGCGCGCCAGATCTTTTGCTGCTGGCGGGATCCTCCTCGGGGCTAACGACGGCTGCGTTGGCTGTATCTGAGCACATAAAATCATGAACTGCACCTGTACAAACATCATCAGAAGTGCAATTTTCTATGGATTTATTCACATGGTCAGCTTCAGTTAATTCACCCCCGTGATCAGAGATTGTGTCAAGGTCTGAAAGAAGAGCTATTTCAACACGGAGAAGCGCGCCAGCATTGGGATGAAGTTTGGCAAACGGAAAAAGGATTTCATCAAAAACTACATCTCGAGAAATATATATACGTCCAGTTGCAATTTCTAGGCACTTGTATCACTTGTGAAGATTACTATAGCCTAGAAAAACACATTGAGTGGAACGGAATTTAAGCTTATGATGATTATATGGACGTAAATCTGGATAGCAAGCGCACCCAAAGATTTTGAGAGAGTTGTAATCTGGTTTTTGATGATAGAGACGTTCCAGCGGAGTAGAGTTGCCAATGACTTTACTTGGAAGACGATTAATGAGATATGTTGCTGTAAGAAACGCTTCATCCCAATATTTTAGTGGCATAGACGCATGAGCAAGAAGAGAGAGACCAACTTCAACAATGTGACGATGTTTGCGCTCGGCAGAATCGTTCTGTTGATGAGCATGTGGGCAAGAAACATGATGTTGAATGCCTATGCTACGGAAAAAGGAGTTGAGTTTTTCGTACTCCCCTCCCCAGTCACTCTGAACTATAAGGATTTTCCTGTTAAAGTGCCTTTCAACAAGTTTCTGAAATTCTTGGAAGATAGAGAAGACCTCAGATTTATATTGAAGTAAATAAATCTAAGTAAACTTGCTATAGTCGTCAATAAAACTAACATAGTATTTATTTCTTCCAAAAGAATCTCTTGCATGACCCCATACATCACTGAAAACAAGCTCTAAAGGAGCATGAGATATACTATTTGACTTGGGATAAGGAAGTTGGTGGCTCTTGGCACACTGACAAGCTTCACAAACTGACTCACTATTTTGGCTATGTGACAAAGAAAGTTTGTCTTTATTGACTACTTGCTTAACTATGATCGATGATGGATGTCCTAATCTTTGATGCCACCTTTCCAAAGAGGGTTTGATAGCAGAATAAACTTGACGACTCTTGCGACTAAGTGCTCCGGATGTGATGGGGTAGATCCCTCCAATGCATCTACCGTGATGAAGAAGTTCCCTCGTTGCCCGGTCCTTTATAAGAAAGTAACGAGGGTGAGTTTCAAAGAAGACATTATTATCAGTGGCTAAACGAGACATAGAGGCGAGATTTTTGTCAGCTTGTGGAACATGAAGGACATCCTTAAGGACTAGATCATGTTTGAGATTAGGGGAATTAATGTAAGCTTGTCCAATGTGACAAATATCCATACCTCCACCACTACCCGCGGTGTGAATCTGGTCGCCGCCGTGGTATCTTTCTCTGAGGGCAAGTTGTTCTAACTCGCTGGCGACATGATCTGTTGCACCCGAGTCCACATACCATACGACATCTCCTCCTCCTCCTTCTTCACGGATGGCTGCAGCAACATGACGAGCGTCGGGGACGAAGTCTTCATCGTATCTGTGCCAGCAGTCCAGGACCTCATGGCCCGGCTTCTTGCACAGTTGGCAACGAGGACGGCGATTTGAGGAAGCGCGGTGGCTGTTGTTGTTGTTGAAGCCGCCACCTCCTGCGTTGTTGTTGTAGCCGCCGCCTCCTGAGTTGCTGCCACCGCCAGAACAAGGGCCCTCGCCCTGGTAGTTGCCGCGACCACGGCCGCCGCTGTTGATGTTGCGGCTCTGACCTTGGTGACCGCGTCCACGACCGCGCCAGCGAGCCGCCGAGTTGACAGATGACTGTCTGATGTTGGTGCCGTGAAGGAGCGCGAGACGAGCGTCGAAGCTCAAGAGCTGGCTGTACAACTCCTGAACCGAAACTGGCTCAACCCTAGCGGACAAGGCGGACACGACTGGGTTGTAGTCGAGGTCGAGGCCAGCCATGATCTTGGAGACGATCTCAGGGTCGGGAAGAGGGACTCCGGTGCAGCATGCGATCTCATATGTAAGAGTTTTGATTTTACCAAGATATTCAGCCATGGACATGTTACCTTTCTTCAGGTTTGTAAGCTCGATGCGGGTGTTGATGGCCTGACTTTGGCTCTGGGCGGCGAACATGGCGTTGATGGCGCTCCATACTTCTGCCGGCATCTGAAGAGTGGCGACTTGGGCGAGGATCTCAAGGGACACAGATCCCATCAGATACCCCTGGAGTTGCTACTGTTGTGCGTACCAGAAGGTTTGGGCGGGGTTGGCGATCTGTTCGTCTTTGCCATCTTTGGTGATGGTGAGGGTGGCCGGTGGTTCCGGACTCTTCCCGTCAAGGTGGTGCTCCATCTGTGCGCCTCTGATCTGCGGGAGCACGACGGCCTTCCATAGAAGGAAATTTCCCCTTGATAGCTTCTCCTGCGGTGGTGGTCCGAGAGGAACGGAGCTGCTGCTGGATGATGATGCGAAGGTGGAGGATGTGGAGGTAGAAAGCGCGCTCATGGTGGACGATAGGGCTGCGGAGGAAGACATGATCTCGGCCGCGGGGAAGATAGCTAGATGCGATCTTCGATCTAAGAGGAAGATGCTCTGATTACCATGTAAGTTTGGTTGGAAGCGTTGAACCCTTTGATCTCGGGCCGCATGTTTATATATATTGGCAATGCCTTGGAGTACAAGAGAAGATCGAAGAGAGATCGATCTCAGGAAGTTCGGTACATGAGATAATGCGAGAAGGGAGAAAAGGAGATAGAGACAGATTACAATTTGAATGAAAACTATCTCTATCCTATACGTATTCTAACAGATCGAACTAGGTATATTTTGAATCGCCTATCAACGGAGATATTTGAATCACGGTGGCATGCTTACTTGCTTAGTAATGTGCAAAGATTTGGCTGCGTCAGCTGCTGGGTGAGCATAAGGACTCTGGCCTAAAGAAAAATAAATTGGCACCTGCATAATGTTGAAATTTTGGGGATAATAAGATTCCAGGTGTAGTGGAGTTGGGATCCAGAAGAGCTACGATCGCTCCAAGTCAGCGTTCTAGTACTCCTCTGATCTATATTAATTCTCACTGATCAGCGACAATTTATATTGATCAGATGGAGTACTAGAATTTTCTTT